>NC_134837.1:202507629-202807629 GCF_004210375.1 Tachypleus tridentatus
AAGTTCTTTATGTATATACTAACAATCAAACAAGTTCCTTACTTAAATACTAACAATCAAACAAGTTCCTTACTTAAATAGTAACAATCAAACAAGTTCTTTATTTAAATACTAACAATAAACAAGTTCTTTATTTAAATACTAACAATGAAACAAGTTCTTTATTTAAATACTAACAATCAAACAAGTTCCTTACTTAAATATTAACAATCAAACAAGTTCATTACTTAAGTATTAACAATCAAACAAGTTCCTTACTTAAATATTAACAATCAAACAAGTTCATTACTTAAATATTAACAATCAAACAAGTTCCTTACTTAAATACTAACAATCAAAGAAATTCCTTACTTAAATATTAACAATCAAACAAATTCCTTACTTAAGTATTAACAATCAAACAAATTCCTTACTTAAGTATTAACAATCAAACAAGTTCCTTCCTTAAGTATTAACAATCAAACAAGTTCCTTACTTAAGTATTAACAATCAAACAAGTTCCTTACTTAAATACTAACAATCAAACAAGTTCTTTACATAAATACTAACAATCAAACAAATTCCTTACTTAAATTCTAACAATCAAACAAGTTCCTTACTTAAATTATAACAATCAAACAAGTTCCTTACTTAAATAATAACAATCAAACAAGTTCCTTACTTAAATAATAACAATGAAACAAGATCTTTACTTAAATACTAACAATGAAACAAAATCTTTAGTTAAATTCTAACAATCAAACAAAATCTTTAGTTAAATTCTAACAATCAAACAAAATCTTTAGTTAAATTCTAACAATCAAACATCTTCTTTTTTTAAATTCTAACAATCAAACATCTTCTTTTTTTAAATACTAACAATCAAACAAGTTCCTTACTTAAATACTAACAATCAAACAAGTTCTTTATTTAAATACTAACAATAAACAAGTTCTTTATTTAAATACTAACAATCAAACAAGTTCTTTATTTAAATACTAACAATCAAACAAGTTCTTTATTTAAATACTAACAATCACACAAGTTCCTTACTTAAGTATTAACAATCAAACAAGTTCCTTAATTAAATACTAATATTGAAAAAAGTTCCTTACTTAAATACTAACAATCAAAGAAATTCCTTACTTAAGTATTAACAATCAAACAAGTTCCTTACTTAAGTATTAACAATCAAACAAGTTCCTTACTTAAGTATTAACAATCAAACAAGTTCCTTATTTAAGTATTAACAATCAAACAAGTTCCTTCCTTAAGTATTAACAATCAAACAAGTTCCTTCCTTAAGTATTAACAATCAAACAAGTTCCTTACTTAAGTATTAACAATCAAACAAGTTCCTTACTTAAGTATTAACAATCAAACAAGTTCCTTACATAAATACTAACAATCAAACAAGTTCTTTACATAAATACTAACAATCAAACAAATTCCTTACTTAAATTCTAACAATCAAACAAGTTCCTTACTTAAATTATAACAATCAAACAAGTTCCTTACTTAAATAATAACAATCAAACAAGTTCCTAACTTAAATAATAACAATGAAACAAGATCTTTACTTAAATAATAACAATGAAACAAGATCTTTACTTAAATACTAACAATCAAACAAGATCTTTAGTTAAATACTAACAATCAAACAAGATCTTTAGTTAAATACTAACAATCAAACAAGTTCATTACTTAAATACTAATAATCAAACAAGTTCATTACTTAAATTCTAAAAATCAAACAAGTTTCTTACTTAAATACTAACAATCAAACAAATTCTTTATTTAAATACTAACAATGAAACAAGGTCTTTACTTAAATAATAACAATCAAACATCTTCTTTATTTAATTACTAACAATGAAACAAATTCCTTACTTAAATAATAACAATCAAACAATTTCCTTACTTAAATACTAACAATCAAACAATTTCCTTACTTAAATACTAACAATCAAAGAAGTTCCTTATTTAAATTATAACAATCAAACAAGTTCCTTACTTAAATAACAACAATCAAAAAAGTTCTTTATGTATATACTAACAATCAATCAAGTTCCTTACTTAAATAGTAACAATCAAACAAGTTCTTTATTTAAATACTAACAATAAACAAGTTCTTTATTTAAATACTAACAATCAAACAAGTTCTTTATTTAAATACTAACAATCACACAAGTTCCTTACTTAAGTATTAACAATCAAACAAGTTCATTACTTAAGTATTAACAATCAAACAAGTTCCTTACTTAAGTATTAACAATCAAACAAGTTCATTACTTAAGTATTAACAATCAAACAAGTTCCTTACTTAAATACTAACAATCAAAGAAATGCCTTACTTAAATATTAACAATCAAACAAATTCCTTACTTAAGTATTAACAATCAAACAAATTCCTTACTTAAGTATTAACAATCAAACAAGTTCCTTCCTTAAGTATTAACAATCAAACAAGTTCCTTACTTAAGTATTAACAATCAAACAAGTTCCTTACATAAATACTAACAATCAAACAAGTTCTTTACATAAATACTAACAATCAAACAAATTCCTTACTTAAATTCTAACAATCAAACAAGTTCCTTACTTAAATAATAACAATCAAACAAGTTCCTTACTTAAATAATAACAATGAAACAAGATCTTTACTTAAATACTAACAATGAAACAAAATCTTTAGTTAAATTCTAACAATCAAACAAAATCTTTAGTTAAATTCTAACAATCAAACAAAATCTTTAGTTAAATTCTAACAATCAAACATCTTCTTTTTTTAAATACTAACAATCAAACAACTTTCTTACTTAAGTATTAACAATCAAACAAGTTTTTTAATTAAATACTAACAATCAAACAAGTTTCTTACTTAAATAATAACAATCAAAAAAGTTCCTTACTTAAATACTAAGAATCAAAGAAGTTTCTTACTTAAATACTAACAATCAAAGAAGTTCCTTACTTAAATTCTAAGAATCAAACAAGTTCCTTCTTAAGTATTAACAATCAAACAAGTTCCTTACAGAAATACTAACAATCAAACAAGTTCCTTACTTAAATACTAACAATCAAAGAAGTTCCTTACTTAAATACTAAGAATCAAACAAGTTCATTATTTAAATACTAAGAATCAAACAAGTTCATTATTTAAATACTAAGAATCAAACAAGTTCCTTACTTAAGTATTAACAATCAAACAAGTTCCTTACTTAAATACTGACAATCAAACAAGTTCCTTACTTAAATACCGACAATCAAACAAAATCTTTAGTTAAATTCTAACAATCAAACAAAATCTTTAGTTAAATTCTAACAATCAAACATCTTCTTTTTTTAAATACTAACAATCAAACAACTTTCTTACTTAAGTATTAACAATCAAACAAGTTTTTTAATTAAATACTAACAATCAAACAAGTTTCTTACTTAAATAATAACAATCAAAAAAGTTCCTAACTTAAATACTAACAATCAAACAAATTTCTTACTTAAATAATAACAATGAAACAAGATCTTTACTTAAATACTAACAATCAAACAAGTTCTTTATTTAAATACTAACAATCAAATAAATTCCTTACTTAAATACTAACAATCAAACAAGTTCTTTATTTAAATACTAACAATCAAAAACTTCCTTACTTAAGTATTAACAATCAAACAAGTTTTTTCATTAAATACTAAAAATCAAACAAGTTTCTTACTTAAATAATAACAATCAAAAAAGTTCCTTACTTAAATACTAACAATCAAAGAAGTTTCTTACTTAAATACTAACAATCAAAGAAGTTCCTTACTTAAATACTAAGAATCAAACAAGTTCCTTACTTAAGTATTAACAATCAAACAAGTTCCTTATTTAAGTATTAACAATCAAACAAGTTCCTTCCTTAAGTATTAACAATCAAACAAGTTCCTTCCTTAAGTATTAACAATCAAACAAGTTCCTTACTTAAGTATTAACAATCAAACAAGTTCCTTACTTAAGTATTAACAATCAAACAAGTTCCTTACATAAATACTAACAATCAAACAAGTTCTTTACATAAATACTAACAATCAAACAAATTCCTTACTTAAATTCTAACAATCAAACAAGTTCCTTACTTAAATTATAACAATCAAACAAGTTCCTTACTTAAATAATAACAATCAAACAAGTTCCTAACTTAAATAATAACAATGAAACAAGATCTTTACTTAAATAATAACAATAAAACAAGATCTTTACTTAAATACTAACAATCAAACAAAATCTTTAGTTAAATTCTAACAATCAAACAAGATCTTTAGTTAAATACTAACAATCAAACAAGATCTTTAGTTAAATACTAACAATCAAACATGTTCTTTACTTAAATACTAACAATCAAACAAGTTCCTTACTTAAATACTAACAATCAAACAAGTTACTTTTATTAAATACTAACAATCAAACAAGTTACTTACTTAAATACTAACAATCAAACAAGTTTCTTACTTAAATACTAACAATCAAACAAGTTCCTTACTTAAATAATAACAATGAAACAAGTTCTTTACTTAAATACTAACAATCAAACAAGTTCATTACTTAAATACTAACAATCAAACAAGTTCATTACTTAAATACTAACAATCAAACAAGTTCATTACTTAAATACTAATAATCAAACAAGTTCATTACTTAAATTCTAAAAATCAAACAAGTTCCTTACTTAAACACAAACAATCTAACAAGTTCCTTACTTAAATACTAACAATCAAACAAATTCTTTATTTAAATACTAACAATGAAACAAGGTCTTTACTTAAATAATAACAATCAAACATCTTCTTTATTTAATTACTAACAATGAAACAAATTCCTTACTTAAATAATAACAATCAAACAATTTCCTTACTTAAATACTAACAATCAAACAATTTCCTTACTTAAATACTAACAATCAAAGAAGTTCCTTATTTAAATTATAACAATCAAACAAGTTCCTTACTTAAATAACAACAATCAAAAAAGTTCTTTATGTATATACTAACAATCAATCAAGTTCCTTACTTAAATACTAACAATCAAACAAGTTCCTTACTTAAATAGTAACAATCAAACAAGTTCTTTATTTAAATACTAACAATAAACAAGTTCTTTATTTAAATACTAACAATCAAACAAGTTCTTTATTTAAATACTAACAATCACACAAGTTCCTTACTTAAGTATTAACAATCAAACAAGTTCATTACTTAAGTATTAACAATCAAACAAGTTCCTTACTTAAGTATTAACAATCAAACAAGTTCATTACTTAAGTATTAACAATCAAACAAGTTCCTTACTTAAATACTAACAATCAAAGAAATGCCTTACTTAAATATTAACAATCAAACAAATTCCTTACTTAAGTATTAACAATCAAACAAGTTCCTTACTTAAGTATTAACAATCAAACAAGTTCCTTCCTTAAGTATTAACAATCAAACAAGTTCCTTACTTAAGTATTAACAATCAAACAAGTTCCTTACATAAATACTAACAATCAAACAAGTTCTTTACATAAATACTAACAATCAAACAAATTCCTTACTTAAATTCTAACAATCAAACAAGTTCCTTACTTAAATTATAACAATCAAACAAGTTCCTTACTTAAATAATAACAATCAAACAAGTTCGTTACTTAAATAATAACAATGAAACAAGATCTTTACTTAAATACTAACAATCAAACAAAATCTTTAGTTAAATTCTAACAATCAAACAAAATCTTTAGTTAAATTCTAACAATCAAACAAAATCTTTAGTTAAATTCTAACAATCAAACATCTTCTTTTTTTAAATACTAACAATCAAACAACTTTCTTACTTAAGTATTAACAATCAAACATCTTCTTTTTTTAAATACTAACAATCAAACAACTTTCTTACTTAAGTATTAACAATCAAACAAGTTTTTTAATTAAATACTAACAATCAAACAAGTTTCTTACTTAAATAATAACAATCAAAAAAGTTCCTTACTTAAATACTAAGAATCAAAGAAGTTTCTTACTTAAATACTAACAATCAAAGAAGTTCCTTACTTAAATTCTAAGAATCAAACAAGTTCCTTCTTAAGTATTAACAATCAAACAAGTTCCTTACAGAAATACTAACAATCAAACAAGTTCCTTACTTAAATACTAACAATCAAACAAGTTCCTTACTTAAATACTAACAATCAAAGAAGTTCCTTACTTAAATACTAAGAATCAAACAAGTTCATTATTTAAATACTAACAATCAAACAAGTTATTTAGTTAAATACTAACAATGAAACAAGTTATTTAGTTAAATACTAACAATCAAACAAATTCCTTACTTAAATACTAACAATCAAACAAATTCCTTACTTAAATACTAACAATCAAACAAATTCCTTACTTAAATACTAACAATCAAACAAGTTATTTAGTTAAATACTAACAATGAAACAAGTTATTTAGTTAAATACTAACAATCAAACAAGTTATTTAGTTAAATACTAACAATGAAACAAGTTCTCACTTAAATACTAACAATCAAACAAGTTCCTTACTTAAATACTAACAATCAAACAAGTTTCTTACTTAAATACTAACAATCAAACAAGTTTCTTACTTAAATACTAACAATCAAACAAGTTATTTAGTTAAATACTAACAATGAAACAAGTTATTTAGTTAAATACTAACAATGAAACAAGTTATTTAGTTAAATACTAACAATGAAACAAGTTCTTACTTAAATACTAACAATCAAACAAATTCCTTACTTAAATACTAACAATCAAACAAGTTCCTTACTTAAATACTAACAATCAAACAAGTTCCTTACTTAAATACTAACAATCAAACAAGTTCCTTACTTAAATAATAACAATCAAACAAGTTCCTTACTTAAATACTAACAATCAAACAAGTTCCTTACTTAAATACTAACAATCAAACAAGTTCCTTACTTAAATACTAACAATCAAACAAGTTATTTAGTTAAATACTAACAATCAAACAAGTTATTTAGTTAAATACTAACAATCAAACAAGTTATTTAGTTAAATACTAACAATGAAACAAGTTCTCACTTAAATACTAACAATCAAACAAGTTCCTTACTTAAATACTAACAATCAAACAAGTTCCTTACTTGAATACTAACAATCAAACAAGTTCCTTACTTGAATACTAACAATCAAACAAGTTCCTTACTTAAATAATAACAATCAAACAAGTTCCTTATTTAAATAATAACAATCAAACAAGTTCCTTATTTAAATAATAACAATCAAACATCTTCGTTATTTAATTACTAACAATCAAACATCTTCGTTATTTAATTACTAACAATCAAACATCTTCGTTATTTAATTACTAACAATCAAACATCTTCGTTATTTAATTACTAACAATCAAACAAATTCCTTACTTAAATACTAACAATCAAACAAGTTCCTTACTTAAATACTAACAATCAAACAAGTTCCTTACTTAAATAACAACAATCAAACAAATTCCTTACTTAAATACTAACAATCAAACAAATTCCTTACTTAAATACTAACAATCAAACAAATTCCTTACTTAAATACTAACAATCAAACAAGTTTCTTACTTAAATACTAACAATCAAACAAGTTATTTAGTTAAATACTAACAATCAAACAAGTTATTTAGTTAAATACTAACAATGAAACAAGTTCTCACTTAAATACTAACAATCAAACAAGTTCCTTACTTAAATACTAACAATCAAACAAGTTCCTTACTTGAATACTAACAATCAAACAAGTTCCTTACTTGAATACTAACAATCAAACAAGTTCCTTACTTAAATAATAACAATCAAACAAGTTCCTTATTTAAATAATAACAATCAAACAAGTTCCTTATTTAAATAATAACAATCAAACATCTTCGTTATTTAATTACTAACAATCAAACATCTTCGTTATTTAATTACTAACAATCAAACATCTTCGTTATTTAATTACTAACAATCAAACATCTTCGTTATTTAATTACTAACAATCAAACAAATTCCTTACTTAATTACTAACAATCAAACAAATTCCTTACTTAATTACTAACAATCAAACAAATTCCTTACTTAAATACTAACAATCAAACAAGTTATTTAGTTAAATACTAAGAATCAAACAAGTTATTTAGTTAAATACTAACAATCAAACAAGTTATTTAGTTAAATACTAACAATCAAACAAGTTATTTAGTTAAATACTAACAATCAAACAAGTTATTTAGTTAAATACTAACAATCAAACAAGTTATTTAGTTAAATACTAACAATCAAACAAGTTCTTACTTAAATACTAACAATCAAACAAGTTCCTTACTTAAATACTAACAATCAAACAAGTTATTTAGTTAAATACTAACAATCAAACAAGTTATTTAGTTAAATACTAACAATCAAACAAATTCATTACTTAAATACTAACAATCAAACAAATTCATTACTTAAATACTAACAATCAAACAAATTCATTACTTAAATACTAACAATCAAACAAGTTCATTACTTAAATACTAACAATCAAACAAGTTCCTTACTTAAATACTAACAATCAAACAAGTTCCTTACTTAAATACTAACAATCAAACAAGTTCCTTACTTAAATAATAACAATCAAACAAGTTCCTTACTTAAATACTAACAATCAAACAAGTTCCTTACTTAAATACTAACAATCAAACAAGTTCCTTACTTAAATACTAACAATCAAACAAGTTCCTTATTTAAATAATAACAATCAAACAAGTTCCTTACGTAAATATTAACAATCAAACAAGTTCCTTACTTAAGTATTAACAATCAAACAAGTTCCTTACTTAAGTATTAACAATCAAACAAGTTCCTTACTTAAATATTAACAATCAAACAAGTTCCTTACTTATATACTAACAATCAAACAAGTTCCTTACTTATATACTAACAATCAAACAAGTTCCTTACTTATATACTAACAATCAAACAAGTTCCTTACTTATATACTAACAATCAAACAAGTTCCTTACTTATATACTAACAATCAAACAAGATCCTTACTTAAATACTAACAATCAAACATCATCTTTATTGAAATACTAACAATCAAACATCTTCTTTATTTAAATACTAACAATCAAACAAGTTCTTTACTTAAATAACAACAATCAAAAAGTTCTTTACTTAAATATTAACAATCAAACAAGTTCCTTACTTAAATAACAACAATCAAACAAGTTCCTTACTTAAATAACAACAATCAAACAAATTCCTTACTTAAATAACAACAATCAAACAAATTCCTTACTTAAATACTAACAATCAAACAAATTCCTTACTTAAATACTAACAATCAAACAAATTCCTTACTTAAATACTAACAATCAAACAAGTTTCTTACTTAAATACTAACAATCAAACAAGTTATTTAGTTAAATACTAACAATCAAACAAGTTATTTAGTTAAATACTAACAATGAAACAAGTTCTCACTTAAATACTAACAATCAAACAAGTTCCTTACTTAAATACTAACAATCAAACAAGTTATTTAGTTAAATACTAACAATCAAACAAGTTCTTTATTTAAATACTAACAATCAAACAAGTTCTTTATTTAAATACTAACAATCAAACAAGTTCTTTATTTAAATACTAACAATCAAACAAGTTCTTTATTTAAATACTAACAATCAAACAAGTTCCTTACTTAAATACTAACAATCAAACAAGTTCCTTACTTAAATACTAACAATCAAACAAGTTCCTTACTTAAATATTAACAATCAAACAAGTTCCTTACTTAAATACTAACAATCAAACAAGTTCCTTACTTAAATACTAACAATCAAAGAAGTTCATTACTTAAATACTAACAATCAAACAAGTTCATTACTTAAATACTAACAATCAAACAAGTTCCTTACTTAAATACTAACAATCAAACAAGTTCTTTATTTAAATACTAACAATCAAACAAGTTCCTTACTTAAATACTAACAATCAAACAAGTTTCTTACTTAAATACTAACAATCAAACAAGTTTCGTACTTAAATACTAACAATCAAACAAGTTTCGTACTTAAATACTAACAATCAAACAAGTTTTTTACTTAAATACTAACAATCAAACAAGTTTCTTACTTAAATACTAACAATCAAACAAGTTTCTTACTTAAATACTAACAATCAAACAAGTTCCTTACTTAAATACTAATAATCAAACAAGATTCTTACTTAAATACTAACAATCAAACAAGATTCTTACTTAAATACTAACAATCAAACAAGATTCTTACTTAAATACTAACAATCAAACAAGTTCTTTACTTAAATACTAACAATCAAACAAGTTCTTTACTTAAATACTAACAATCAAACAAGTTCCTTACTTAAATACTAACAATCAAACAAGTTCCTTACTTAAATACTAACAATCAAACAAGTTCCTTACTTAAATACTAACAATCAAACAAGTTCCTTACTTAAATACTAACAATCCAAAAAGTTCCTTACTTAAATACTAACAATCCAAAAAGTTCCTTACTTAATTATTATCAATTAAACATCTTCTTTATTTAAATACTACCAATCAAACAAGTTCATTACTTAAATTCTAACAATCAAACAAGTTCCTTACGTAAATAATAACAATCAAAAAAGTTCCTTACGTAAATAATAACAATCAAACAAGTTCTTTATTTAAATACTAACAATCAAACAAGTTCTTTATTTAAATACTAACAATCAAACAAGTTCCTTACTTAAATATTAACAATCAAACAAGTTCCTTACTTAAATATTAACAATCAAACAAGTTCCTTACTTAAATATAAAAAATCAAACAAGTTCCTTACTTAAATATTAAAAATCAAACAAGTTCCTTACTTAAATACTAACAATCAAACAAGTTCCTTACTTAAATACTAACAATCAAACAAGTTCCTTACTTAAATACTAACAATCAAACAAGTTCCTTACTTAAATACTAACAAGCAAACAACTTCCTTACTTAAATACTAACAATCAAACAAGTTTTTATTTAAATACTAACAATCAAACAAGTTCTTTATTTAAATACTAACAATCAAACAAGTTCTTTATTTAAATACTAACAATCAAACAAGTTCTTTATTTAAATACTAACAATCACACAAATTCCTTACTTAAATACTAACAATCAAACAACTTCCTTACTAAAGTATTAACAATCAAACAAGTTCTTTAATTAAATACTAATAATCAAACAAGTTTCTTACTTAAATAATAACAATCAAAAAAGTTCCTTACTTAAATACTAACAATCCAACAAGTTCCTTACGTAAATAATAACAATCAAAAAAGTTCCTTACGTAAATAATAACAATCAAAAAAGTTCCTTACGTAAATAATAACAATCAAAAAAGTTCCTTACTTAAATACTAACAATCAAACAAGTTCCTTACTTAAATACTAACAATCAAAAAAGTTCCTTACTTAAATACTAACAATCAAACAAGTTCCTTACTTAAATATTAACAATCAAACAAGTTCCTTACTTAAATACTAACAATCAAACAAGTTCCTTACGTAAATACCAACAATGAAAAAAAGTTTCTAAATTAAATACTAACAAACAAAGATGTTCCTTACGTAAATACCAACAATGAAATAAAGTTTCTAAATTAAATACTAACAATCAAACAAATTCCTTACTTAAATACTAACAATCAAACAAGTTCCTTACTTAAATACTAACAATCAAACAAGTTCCTTACTTAAATACTAACAATCAAACAAGTTCCTTACTTAAATACTAACAATCAAACAAGATCCTTACTTAAATATTAACAATCAAACAAGTTCCTTACTTAAATATTAACAATCAAACAAGTTCCTTACTTAAATATTAACAATCAAACAAGTTCCTTACTTAAATATTAACAATCAAACAAGTTCCTTACTTAAATATTAACAATCAAACAAGTTCCTTACTTAAATATTAACAATCAAACAAGTTCCTTACTTAAATATTAACAATCAAACAAGTTCCTTACTTAAATATTAACAATCAAACAAGTTCCTGACCTAATTACTAACAATCAAACAAATTCCTTACTTAAATAATAACAATCAAAGAAGTTCCTTACTTAAATAATAACAATCAAACAAGTTCTTTACTTAATGACTAAAAATCAAACAAGATCTTTAGTTAAATAATAACAATCAAACAAGTTCCTTACTTAAATAATACAATTCAACAAGTTCCTTACTTAAATACTAACAATCAAACAAGTTCCTTACTTAAATAATAGTAATCAAACAAGTTCCTTACTTAAATAATAACAATGAAACAAGTTCTTTACTTAAATACTAACATTTAAACAAGATTTTTAGTTAAATAATAATAATCAAACATCTTCTTTATTTAAATACTAACAATCAAAGAAATTCCTTACTTAAATAATAACAATAAAACAAGTTCCTTACTTAAGTACTAACAATCAAACTAGTTCTTTATTTAAATAGTAACAGTCAAAAAGTTCCTTATTAAAATACTAACAATCAAACCAGTGCCTTAAATAATAACTTATGGTTGGAAAAATTTTCTATTTAATACTGACGTGTTTACATGTAATTACTGTGTGAAAAGTTTTCCTTAAGATAGAATGAGGGTCCGGCATGGTCAGGTGGGTTGAAGCGTTCGATTCGTTATCTGAGGGTCGAATCCCGGCTGCACCAAATATGATCGCCCGTCAGCAGTGGAGGCATTATATTGTGATGGTCAGTCCAACTATTCGAGAGTAGCCCAAGAGTTGGCTGTGGGTGGTAATGACTAGCTGCTTTCCCTCTAGTCTTACACTGCTAAATTAGAGACGGCTAGCGTAGATAGCCCTCGCGTAACTTTGCGCGAAATTACAAAAAATGAAACAAAACATGTGATACATGTTATTCTACTTCTCTAATAGTATTCATTATTAATTTACGTTTTTGCTAATAAACGTCATAACTTCTTCTGAGTGATGGTGGGTATTGTATATATATATATATAGCTTTAAATCTATTCATTACATTAACAGTTAATAGGCGATTGAATTAGGACTATAAAACAATAATTAATTGATTACACAGGTCAACAAATTTTTTCGAAATCTCAGTTGCATAAGGTTTTTTTACTCATTCTTACCCTTTGTGACCTGCTAAACTCAAATATGAAAACGGTTCAGCTCTACATGCTCTAGTTTTAATGCAATTTTAAGTTTTTCATTCTAGTCGTTTGTGGTCAAATTAACACGTTTCCTGCGATGCCTATATTGGCAAACCGGTAACTGCTGCGATGCTCTTGTACATCTGACAGCTTTAGTGCTGCATGAGCTATGATAACGTGAGGTTGTCGTTACACTTGTCTCTAGCCTGCAACTTAGTTAAAGGTAAGACAATAGTGGGACACCGGTAGGTCCCATCGCAGGAAACGTGTTAATTACTTACATGTTATCAACAGAGATATTGAAATTGTTTTAATTTTGTTTCAGATCTGATCATGGCTACAAGGAGACGTCAATGTGAGAACAAGCCGGACGCTTTCTGTTATATTTGTGGATGCTTCATGCTTATTCATCAAAGGCGTAATATAACATCGTTTGTGAGGCGTGCTTATAAAGCGTACTTTAGACTTGCTCTTGGTAACCAAGACAAGAAATGGGCCCCACATATTGTGTGTCATAACTGCGAGGAAATGCTGCGTGACTGGACAAAAGGGAAACGTAAGGGTTTACCTTTCGGAATTCCCATGACCTGGCGAGAACCGATGGACCACACAACTGACTGCTATTTTTGTCTGGTCAATACAAAGGGCATTGGCAAGAAAAACAGACACAAAATCTCATATCCTAGTATCCCCTCAGCAATCCGACCTACTCTGCACTCTGATGAGCTCCCAATCCCAGTTTTAAAGGATTTCTTCCATCTGAAGATGTGGGTAGTGACCAAGAGCAAGAAACTGCTGATGAAACTCAAGAAATACTTTCAGAATCTGGCGATCCTTCTTATGAGACCCCACAGTCATTAACTCAACAGTTTAGCCAGCCAGAGTTGAATGACCTTGTGCGTGATTTGGGTCTCTCCAAAAATGCAGCTAAAGTGTTAGCTTCCGGGATGCAAGAAAAGAATCAGCTGAGCCATACAACTAAAATGTCATACTTCCGAAATCGGGAGCAGCTTTTGTGGCATTTTTTACAGAGGAGAATATGTTTGTTTATTGTCATAATATCTCAGGTCTTCTCCAGGAATTAGGGATGCCAGAATACCATCCAAATGACTGGCGATTATTTCTAGATTGTTCTAAGCAATGTTTGAAGTGCGTTCTACTTCATAATGACAATGTCTATGCAGCTGTTCCAATTGGACACTCTGTGTATTTACGAGAGGAATATAATGACATTAAGACTGTGATTGACCTACTAAAATACCACGAGCACAACTGCACAACTTGTGTGGACCTCAAAATGGTTAATTTCCTCCTAGGTCAACAAAGAGGATTTACAAAGTACCCCTGCTATCTTTGCATGTGGGACAGCCGAGCTCGAGAAAAGCACTGGAACCAGAAGGAGTGGCCCATACGTGAGACTCTGAAGGCAGGTATGCCAAATATTGTCAACGATCCAATTGTCAGTCGAGAAAAGATCATATTTCCTCCTCTCCATATCAAGCTGGGCTTGATGAAACAGTTTATGAAGGCGTTGAATACTGACGGTGAATGCTTCCAACACATATTTTCTGTGCTCCCTGGTTTGTCCTTCGAGAAGATCAAGGCAGGTGTTTTTGATGGACCACAGATTCGTGCACTTGTGCGTGATCAAGAATTTGCCAGAAAGATGAACGACAAGGAAAGGACTGCATGGCTTTCATTTGTGGCGGTGATGGCAAACTTTCTCGGTAATAAAAAAGCTGACAACTATGAAACCCTTGTAGCGAATATGTTGTCAGCTTTTCGCGATCTTGGATGTAACATGAGTGTCAAACTCCATTACCTGTACAGTCATCTTGATAGATTCCCTAAGAACCCAGGAGCTGTAAGTGACGAGCAAGGCAAGCGGTTCCATCAGGACCTCAAGACCATGGAAGAGCGTTACCAAGGAGATGGGACAAACATATGATGGCAGATTACTGCTGGAGCATTAAACGATAATGCCCTGAGACAGTCCACAAACGCAAGAGCTACAGCCGGAAATTCATGCCTGAGTAGACTGCAATTGAGCTTTGCCTCCTCATAGTAGCAAATGTCTTATCTACTAATCAGTTTTATATAAATAAATTGAATTATAACTTGATATAAAATTGAATTTATATAAATAACTTGAATACATTTATACTATCTTGTATTTTTTTTTTTTATTACCCAGCTATATTAAAGAGTTTTATAACATATTTTATCACATATTTTTTCATGATAGACTACGACGTCAATGTGATGATGACGAAATTTTGAGATTTTCAAATACCTTGATTGCAAAAAAAGTAGAGCACTGAGGAAAAAAACTAACTTCAGATCTGAAATCAGGGCAAAAAATTATGTAATACCAAGTGTTTGATATAAATGCAACAAAAACTTTGTTGACCAGTGTTATCACATTGCTGTCATGTGTCCGTGTTGTCAACGTATTCTCGTGGTCGATAATGCCTGTGGTAACAGCACCCAAATGGGTTGGGGATACTCCATATGTCAGAAGAAATCCAAATGCTGATGTTAATCTAGTCAGCTGTCAGGGAAAATTAAATAATGGTACTTAGCTAAGGGCTTACACCCACAACGTTTTTGCCGCCTTTCGCTGTCTATACTTAGTTGTGGGAAAGCTGTACTCTTACATTTCTTAAAGAAGAAATGAAATCACTCTAACATTTCTACTAATTAAATTTGAATAGTTTGTAATAAGTAGATTTTTTATGGATAATATTCTATTATTAAAACAGAAACAGAAAGATAACAATAATAAAAACAGGTAATCAAAGAAATATCTTACACTATTTTAAATAAACAAAGAAATAGTTTAGAATTTAATCTATCGGAAAATACTTTATAAACATATAATAAAGAGGGTGCTAGTCATTTTGATTTATAAGTTTTGGTTTATTTTTAATTTCGTGCAAAGCAATATGAGGACTATCTGCGCTAGCCGTCCCTAATTTAGTTGTGTAAGACTAGAGGGAGGGCAGCTTTGTCATTACCACCCACCGCCAACTCTTGAATAGTGGGATTGACCGTCACATTATAACGCCCCCAAAGCTGGTGTGACGGGGGTTCGAACCCGCGACCCTTGGAATGCCTTAACCACCTCACTATGTCGGGCCTGATTTATAAGTAGCTGATCGCATTTAAAAAAAACAACAATTTTATGCAGTATACAAGATTGTAAATATAAACAGGGAGTGGTTGGGCTGATCTTGTGTTTGAACACCTCTTCAAGAGAAATGGAAGAGGTTGGGAGAAGAGCTTTAATGGTAGGTTTTATAGCTCTGTTTAATATCTTTGTGGAAAGATGGAAGTTTGGAGATTAATTAGTTGGGTTTGTGTTGTTGTTTTTTTTAAATAGCAAAGCCACATCGAGCTATCTGCTCAGCCAACTGACGGGAATCGAACCCTTGATTTTAACGTTGGAAATCCGGAGACATACCGCTGTACTAGCGGGAGGTGGATTAATTAGTACTCAACCCAGTTTTGTTTTTGTTTTTTTTTTCTGTCAGTGTGGATAAAATTATAAAACAATTTCAAGTGTAATTTAGTTATAAGTCTTTTGTTTGAAAACAGTTTTTGGTATAAAAGTTTAGTTACTACCCGCCCATATTAATCAGTGATATTATTTCACCTATACATATGGAAAATGTTAAATAATTATTGTTACTGAGTTGGAATCAAAACTATTAAGTTGTTTATATACAAATCTTGATACCTCGTTATTGTGAAACAAAGTTTTACACTAAGTAACTAATATTGAACTTTTTATAACATATTAGTTATTTACTTTAGTTAAAGGCATGACTTAGAATCAAGATTATTTGTGTTACTTTTTTGTTCCACCAACAACAACAAAAAACTGAACCAAGATAGTTATGTTTCAGTCTTAGACACTGTTAACTTTGGTTACATAATAATGACCAACAAGGTCACATGATGACAGTTTAAGCTGAGTATTAGTTAAGTGTCAAGAAAATTTGTTTGGTAGAAACAAACAAATGAAAAAAAAAGTGTCAGTAGTTTCTCATGCTGGCTGAAACAGTTGGTAATAACCATTGACTGGGTGCATAGAGCATCAGAATTAGACACAAGACGTTAGGTCTCACATTTGTCGAGTGGTGAAAATAACATATTTAAACTTGTGCATTTAACTTGAAGATTAGAGTTCACAAAAGTCTAAGTGAAATCACAATGTTTACCTTTCTGAACGTAACGCATTTAAAACTTTGTTATATCAACAGAGGTATTGGTAAGAGATGCATGATTCAACATATTTGGGAACATTTAGATATGCACAAAAATTATGCGGGTAATTCGCCTTTAGGATTAATAAGTTTTAAAAAATTCTGGTAAAGTTTTAATAAGCTAACATCAAAATCGGAATTTAAAATATAGTTTGATTGTTTTAAATTTAAAATACAGTTTGATTGTTTTAAATTTAAAATACAGTATGATTGTTTTAATGCTTGGAGCAAAAAAAATTAATTATCAGTTTCTTTATTTGTAACTTTTCTTTTATTATACCCCCAGTAGCACAGTGGTATGCCTGCAATTCACACCCTTAAAACCCAGCCTTCGATACCCGTGGTGGGCAGCGCACAGCTACTCCATTTGTGATTATTTCCACAAACAAACAGTCCTCTTATTCATTTATTTTTCTACTCCAATTGCCAGAGACCTCTGTAGTAATTGGTACATATATTGTTTTCTTCTTTTTAACATATTCATTTATCAATACATATGTTCAAATGCAGCTTCATTTAAAGTATTAAACAGCGTTTCAATAAATAAAGTATTATTTATTTTAAATTACGTATTACATTTTGTTTATCTTTAAGGGGTAACCTTGTGTATTATTTTATCGGCTTTCTTTTATAACCAAAATTATTTATTTTAATATGGTACATAACGTTTTATTTTGAAAGGCGATATATAAAATGTATATATATATATATATACATTATAATCATAATTTTTTTAAAAAAAGATCCTAGGGTACAAGCTATAACGTGGGATTATAAAATGTATCCTAGGTTTTAGATTGACTGAGAAAATAAGACCCACATTGCGGTGGGGATACAACGTCTATCAGTTTTAACTTCCAATTCGCTAGTTTCACATAAGAAGTTTAGAAATGTATAAGTTAGGAGAGCGAGATGTGGGTGCTCAAGTTTACAACGTCAGACAGTTTTGGGAAGGTGACTGCTCTCCCAAGTTAAAATAAAAATTGGAAAAAAATAATAATAAGGAAAGTAAGGAACTTTTTCATGACCTTGTTTACTAATTTGTCTTCATTTGGGTGTAATTATTTAATTTCACTAATATATATATATAGGTCTGTGGTTAGTATTCCAATAAGTTTTATAATAGCTGCCAACAAAACTTTCTACACTGGCTATAGACAAAAACTTCGTTTTATGCGGAAATAGCTATTGCCATCTATTGGTGCACTTCAGTGTTACGATTTTACATTATCTGCCGTTTTTGAATACGAAAAGTAGAGTGTATTGTAATTCTTTCTCGTTTAAGATCAAACTAACGTTGAAACAAATTCATATCCATTGGAAAACAGAATATTTATTTCAGCTTCACCTGTTTTCAGGGAGAGTTGGTATGCAGTGTAAACAGAAAGGATTACAGTTAGACTAACTTCCCAGTTCCATAGAAAAATAATATTTGGTTCTTATCGAAATAGGAAACAAAGTATTTAATATAAAGTTCAATGCAAAATCTTTAAACGTAGTATTCACTTTAATAAACAACGTTAAAACTCAATTCACACTTTAACGAAACATGCAAACGTAGCATCTAGAGGACTCTCTGGGTTCAACTTTCGGAAATCTTTGCAGCCGTCCTTCACCATGTTTATCTCCTGTGAACAGATAGCTGGATTCGAATGCTCAGTTATTCCAGCTTCTAACATTACTTCAAATTATTCCTGACCGGATCTCTCATTGAATGAACCAACTGGTCGGGATTCACCTTCATTGAATCCCTAGTCCTGATTTCGATCTTCTATTGCACAATGTCTGTCTTGCCTGAGCTAACTGTGACATCTGCATAATGAAACATTATATCTTGTAACTTTCTTCTGCTTGTCAGTCAGTTCTTCAGTGATGTTGACATCTTTCTAAGCATCATCTCTAATCACTGGTATTAGATGTAGTAAATCTTCATCTAACCCTCATCTCTACTCACTAGTGTAGTAAGACTTCATCTAAGCCTTATCTTTGCCCACTGGTATTACGTGTAGTAAGTCTTCATCTAAGCCTCATCTCTGCCCACTGGTGTAGTAAGTCTTCATCTAAGCCTCATCTCTGCCCACTGGTGTAGTAAGTCTTCATCTAAGCCTCATCTCTACTCACTGGTGTAGTAAGTCTTCATCTAACCCTCATTTTGCATGTGTATTTAAAGTCTGAGCAATGCTTGGAACGTTCTACACACTACGAGATATTACAGAATAATGTAACAAATTAATTACACTGTATACGATTCGTACACAGTTGAGTAAACAAACCTACGATAAACTGTCGCTTCTAAACGTAACTAAGATCAAAAATTGTATTGAAATTAAATTAACAGTCGTGTATATTTAACACGAGTATGAGAAAGTCCAGCGAAAAGTGTTCTCGTAAATATCAAACAAACAGACTCGTGCAGGAAGTGTTATTGGTTTGTGTTCTCTAGTAGCTCAGCATTCCATTTCAGGGTTTACAGTCTTATAATTTGAGGCTCAGTTTTCTCTTATGTAGTATACTGTGCAGCTTTGGATCAAAAAAAAACAACTAGCTAAACCTAAAATGTTTTCTGATCTCGATGAAAATTTGTCTTGAGTAAGTAAAATGTATTATGGTACCAATAACATAAATTTCGTGGGATTTAAGTTATTAATAAAATCATTGACCTCTTTGTTTGTTTTTGAATTTCACGCAAAGCTACATATGGGTTATCTGCGCTAGCCGTCCCTAATTTAGCAGTGTAAGACTAGAGGGAAGGCAACTAGTCATTACTACCCACCGCCAACTTTTGTATTACTCTTTTACCAACGAATAGTGGGATTGACCATTACATTATAACATCCCCACGTCTGAAATGGCCAGCATGTTTCGTGTGACGGGGATTGGAGCCCGCAATCCTCGGATTACGAGTCGAGTGCCTTACCCACTTGTCAATGACCTCTTTGAATGGTAAAAATTTAAATTGACCGTATATGTTCAACAACAGTCTGTCAGACCAAGTGAAATCGAGAGGACTAAAAGCTGCGTCTTCCTCGTGACCAAGTGAATATTGTTTTATTTCGAAAACATTTATTAAAATGGCATACATGCTGGGTGTGTTACGGGGAGTTTGGGTTCTATTTTTAAAAGACAAATAGTGTTATTATAATAAAAATATTTAAAAAGTCACCAGGTTTTAAGTTATTTTTATTGGAAGTTCTCTCGAGGATATATTACAAATCGATTCACTTCATATAGATGGCTCTTATTTATTTATATGGGAATTGTTTTTTTAACTTACTGTTGCAAACCCTAATCAGTGATGTCGAGAAAACTACGTAAAAAAAATTCTCAACCCAAACGAGCCGTTTTTACATATATATGTTGCAAACCCTGTCTGTTACGCCTGAAATAGCATTTTCACCTATTCGTACGATACAGCTTTTACATGGATAAATGTTTCAATTCTGGTTAATAAAAGAAAAAACATATTTTCGATGGTCGGTAACTTATATGAATTCTCCGGTGAACATACCTTGCTGTTGCAGTAAATCTAAAACCTGATTAGAACAAGGTAATATAACCTACGTTTTCTCGTGGAAAGTTCGTCACGTGATTTAAACGCGTTTTGCACATTCTCACGACAGCTAATATCATTATCTCACTGAAACTAAAAGCTCCACGCGGATATGGAGCAGGAAAGACGACAGGTGAACGAACGGTAGGGTTACGTAGGAGTGGTACGATTGTACTTATTTTAGGTTTATCTCGTTACTGTCCACAGACTACAAATAAGGAATAAGTGATTTGTATATATGACAACGTTTCGTAAGCACAACGAATACACACTACATGTTTTGGCAGAAAATTGTTTATTGTTAAGAAACATTGTAAATCGGTAAAATTACCGCTGACACCCCTACCTTGAGGACTTAGGTGTAAGAAAACATAAGAAAAAATAAATTACATTAAAATAAAGTTGCAAGAAATCACACTATTGTTTCTTTGTCCCTTCACAGTGTCAAGTCTGTGGAATTATAACGTTAAAACAGGGTTTTGATTGATATGGTGGGCAGAGCACAAATAACCCATCGTGTAGCTTTGTTGTTAATTACAGTCTTTCATTCTAAATAAAACATAAGCGCACTGCCACTTACGCATCGTACATCGAGACAGACAAAATATTATTGAACACATCAATATTCAACATTTATCCTTTTTCTTTTTTGCACGTTTTAACGGAAGGTTATGGATCTTTAGTGCCGAGTGAGTTTTTTATTTTAGTAGCGCCACCTAGTAGAATGTTTCTGAACTTTGCTACACTGCCTTTTGATGTTAGACCAGTATAAGCAAGTTCTTCTGATTCTATCAGTAAGCAGTGAATCGAAAGCTATGTTAGAAATTTTGAACATTGAAACTAATCTCCCACAATTTAATATACGACTTACTTTGTTAGCCCTGGTGAAAAATCAATAAAACACTTCCTAAATATACACGTTAAATTGTTAGTACTACTTGAACATTAAACTTGGATTTTTCTAAATGTATTACGTTGTTCGCCCTAGTGAAAGTTCAACATTTTATAGTAAATAAAATAATTTTAGTTACTAAGTCTGAGACTATCATTATTTCTATACTGAGCACATTTCTATAATTTAACTTGATTCTTACAGGCACCACGCTGCAGATCTGAAAATCTGACAAGAGGTACTGTATTTCAGAAGAGTTAGTATGGGTATTAAAACGTTAAATAACGTTCCTAGGTTATCTCCAGGTTAACCTGAGATACATTTTTATTTCAAGTGGGTTTGTCGTCATCAAGAATCAAAGTTACTGTTCTTGAGCTATCAAGAACTACAAAAGTTGGCCCAGTGTTATGAACAAACTTTAATCCTTGTTGTCAACAGAAGTATGTTATTCTATAAATCAGATATTTAAGAACATGTTGGAGCTAGAAGTAATAAATGCGATATCTTTTAAATACTGTATATATTACAGCGCTTTAGTACAAGCACCTGCCAACATGAAATGCCAATACACAACGTTACTTAGATGTGTCTGGTCAAGTGGCTATTGTATGGAATACAATATTGATATTTAATATTGAGGTGACAATTTTTAAAAATATATATACATTGAAAGTGATTTATGATACTGTAGCTCTTTTTCACGTGGTAAGAGGTTGAAGGAAATAACAGTTAAACCTGTAGGTGTTATTTCTTTGAACTGGCTCACTACAATTAACGTTACATTAAATTCATAACATTGTACATCAGACAGCAACATTTTTAATGAATCGTTGATGAAAGCTTCCAAGAATGGTTTGATGAACTCGCCACAAGCTCGATAATATTAAAATCTTCATATTGGTTAAGTGTCGAAAGTCTTCCATGCATTTATACAGCCAGATAAGTACTTCTGTGTATAATACTTCAACTACATTCACTACTGATGAGACCTTATGCTGAATACCAGGGCTCTTCAGACAAGTTAGAATGTGACACATAGTTGTGGCTGATATGTTACTTATATTAGGAATTACTTGAATTCATCTCACTATACATCAGTGTAAATGTTAGAATATTTATTCATATTTTAACACTGACTGTTTTTGTTTACTTATCATGTCTATTTAATATGTATTAATTACTTGTCATTCACAAGAACTCGTTAACCACAGAGGTAGCAACTGGTGCATCGTCTTTCTGAAGAACTGGTTAACCACAGATGTAGTAACTGGTGCATCGTCTTTTTGAAGAACTGGTTAACCACAGATGTAGTAACTGGTGCATCGTCTTCCTGAAGAACTGGTTAACCACAGATGTAGTAACTGGTGCATCGTCTTCCTGAAAAACTGGTTAACCACAGAGGTAGCAACTGGTGCATCGTCTTTTGAAGAACTGGTTAATCACAGAGGTAGTAACTAGTGCATCATCTTTCTGAAACAGACCAGTTCTATTCATGTCTAAAATGTTCATTGTAGTGCGAACTTGGTTTGCAGTAAGGCTTAACCATCCTTCGTGACTTCCCTTTCCAGTAAGACAACAGGTATTAAACTATTTCACTACCACATTCTATATTATGTTATTGTTCAGGCTTTTGAAACATTTGTTGTTGTTAGAGGTTTCTGAAGTAGGTCTAATATAATAATTTGTATCAAGTTAGTTGTCGCAGACCAACATAAAGGTCTGCTCACATTCTTGATGTTTCAAATCTTCATTAGTAACAAGAGGGAATCTTCAGTAGCCATGGTGCTTGAAAAGCTTTCTGCATGTTCAAATGAAAATGCACAGGATGGTTTCATATTATCTATTAGTGTTTGAATAAGTAAAATTTATATTTTGCTTCATCAAGATGTACTCGTATCATACATAACTGTACATAAATTAGTTTAATTCAGTTATTTAGTCCTGAAAATGACCATTGTCCATATAAATTTGTACATAAAACACTGCACATTTTCTAATGCATCACACTGAAATGAACATTTATACACTAATTTACCTTACAATAAATTTATGTAGTCTTGTAGTTCTATACAACTGTTTGCAGCTTTAAAAGAATTTAGTTTACCCACAACTTTAGAATAGTGAATATTTTGTTCCAACTAAATATAGTGAAACACGTAACATTAATATATTTTGCCAAACGGTTTTCCAAGTGAATGATTCATCATACAACAAACCAAACCTCACACTCATTTCTATTATAATAACATTACTGACATTGTAAACTGAATAACACTTACCATTCTAGGTTTTGCTAAAAAGTAGCATCCATCTGGCTGTTGCAGAACATTTCTGATGAACAAGTACAAATATTAAGTTTTCATTTGATCTTTAAGACATCTTGTTAGTATAACATTTCCACTAAGAAATAACTAACTCATACTATAAGTTTAAAAAATGATCTAATTTTGTGATTTTACCATTGAACCTTTTTGGTTAGTCAATTGTGTAGCTTTGTTGTTAGGTTAAATCCATAAGCCCACCTTTGTCTTGAGAACCCCACAAACAGTGGTTAAAGGTCCAAATGTAATTTTGTTCAACGGACCTTATGAAGTCTAAGTTGTGCCACTACCATCAATTAACCCTAAAAGTACAGGTAAGTACCAATAGTTTTCCACTAATGTTCGTGCAATCCAACTAGTTAAGTTCATACACATTTGGTTTAATAGTTTTACTAATGTAATGGTTAAGAAAAAGCCACCTGTTATGCCTTAAAATATAAAAGCTGGATTATAAATATAGGCTAATTTTATTATCAAATTAGTTCACAAAAATAGTATAAACAAAGCAATATGAGTTGGAACTGATTAAGAACAGACTATATTATTGGTTTTCTGTCATATTTTTACTTGTGCTACATTCACATGTCATGTGTTCCAATATGCATTATAATGTGTAAGTCACTACAATATTTTCAATAATATTGTACCATAAGAGAAGTCATGATGTCAGAACAACACAGATTCAAAAGTCTCTATACAAATTGGTAACATTATAAACCACAAAATAACCAATCATAAAAAAACACCTTAAGACACAAGTAAAATACTATTCAAGGTATTCCATGCAAATGTGGGTACCAATAAACAAGAGAAAAAAAAAAGAAAGACAAACAAAAATTAGAACATGTGAAGCATGAGGGGAACTTACTGATATATCTGCATTAGACTCATCATGTAGAGAAGACCACACAATAAACTGGAATAATAGAATACGACTGACATACAAGTAGCCATTTACATCTGTCTTAGCTGATTTAGTCAACACAAAAGTGAGGAAAATATTCAAATTATCAGTGGATTCAATCTCTAATGGGGAAATCCCAATTGACTGAGAAGTCAGACTGCTGTAAAAATGACCCACAGTTCAATACCAGTCATTATCAAAACAAAAGTCTTTCTAGAGACTCACCTAAAGATAGCAGAGAAGTTAACATAAAAACTAGTTAACAATTATTAGTTAATTACTAATAAGTGAGACAAAATTGTATACACTAATAACCAATATCAACTTGCCAAAACCTTACCATAAATACTTTAGGTAGAATATATTTGTGTCTGAATGTTTATACATTAGACTTCTAGAAACAAACCAACACATTTCAGATGAACCACAAGTGAAGATACAAGTTAGTTTTGAATATATATTTTATTAAGCAATAGGTTTTTCTACATGATAATTACAAAGAAATTGTCACATAACTTATTTCTTAGCACAACCTAACCCACTAATAAAAAGTACAGTTTCTTAAAAAAACACATACAAGAACCTTATTTATCAAATCCATAATTGAGACATTTCTTTCCATACAGTGCTCCACACTATACATAAAATACAGTCCAAAAGTTTCCCATATTTACAACAAATGAACAGTAAGCTAAACAACACATTTCATCTTAGCACCAGCTCAGCTCATCTCCATTTTAATAATGTTTGAAAGTCTGCTGGTTAGGAATAAAAATTTAAATTAATATCATAAGAACTCTGTGGAAAATATACATTTCTCTACTGATGTACTCGCAAAATGTCTTATTAAAAATCACATCTTGATTTTTTTTTTAATTGGTAGTCAGTTCTCCATGACAATTTCACTAAAGCAGCTTAATGCAGAAGATCTTAGTAAAGAGAGAACATCTGGTATTGTGTTAAATAACAAAGAAATGCAACAGCCTACATGAGTATCAACCAGTCTTTAGGCTTAACATCACAATCAAGTAACTGACCATCTAAGAGTAGAAAAAAGTGGTGAACATTCCAAGTTATAATACATCAACAAAGAAAAAACACAGATACCCTAAATAACTATTACAGTAAATTGCGAATTTTCAAGTATGGTAGACAATACAGAATAAACATAAAGAGTCCTACGTAACATTTACAGCTACAACTTTCGAGTATGCTGCTGTTATCTTTCTAAATTATGTAATTGAATCAAATCACATTTCTTGAAACAATTCTTCAGATATGTTTCTCTGATCTACAGAAATACTTCCAAACTACAGTAAAGTGAATAATCACAAAAGAGAAGCAAGCAAATACATTAGAACATCAGCAGTTATCACAGTAAAACAAATATATATATAAAACAATGAGAAACAAAACTTGTTGTAATGTAATTCTACTACATATTAACAGTATTCTGTGATGTAATTGAAACAAATCTACCAATTGTTCTCTGACAAAATCCTATAAGAGCTAACACTGACAGAATATAGTTTAAGCAAAAATTCTTTAAAAATGCAAAAATCATGGAGATTATTTCCCAAGACCGACTTAGAAGATAAAACACTGTTCAAAGTGAAAAGATTAAGTTTTTATACAAACTTTCAAAGAAAACTTATTTTCACTCATGCCATGTTAATTATGTTACATATTAAATAAGTGGAGAATTTCCAAATTTGACCATTCTACTGCAATTCCTATACAGCTTTTAATTAATAAAAGAAATATACATAAAAAAAAGTGTAAACACACCTGGCTTGTAAAACTACCAACAGTATTTATAAACTTGTTAAAATCAATGTTGACTAAATATTATGGCTAATACTAACCAGCTAATTTTGGTAACTGCCTTTATTTTAAAATTATAGCCAAAACCTTTAAAAAATACATTATTAACACAGTACACAAAACATGCCTTTAAAAGAACAGTTTACCAGTTTTAAAAATATCAAACTAAACATCTGTGTTAAGTTGTAAACGAGTCATCCTAAGTAAGTTGGTTTTTATTAACTTTTAACAGATAAAACATGACTTCCATTTGAAACTTGTGTTATTTTATCCTGAGCATTCTGTATTCCACTAAATGTTCTGGTTTAACCTTATAGGATAGAGGAGATTAAAGAATAGTGCAATATTCACTATATAAGAGTTAGTTTTCTGTTTAAATTTGAATACTTGGGCCCAAGTTTCCAGTTATTACACATAAGACTAATCAAAGTCTTTCAAATGGATCTATGAAACAGTTCATTAGTGTTGCCAGCAATTTAAGGAAGGAGTACAAAAGTTGGTTATTTAAATAAAATTTTGCATAAAAAAGCCCTCTATTAACAATGTCATTGCTTAGACATTAAAGATGTCTTAAAAACCATCTCAGCAAGATGATGTATTGAAATAATTTTATGAAGTCTAGTCAAAATATTTGCTTTCATCTCTTGTTATCAAAGTCAAACTTGACTAGGAATTTATACACTATTTGTAACTAAAGTAACAACCAAATAATTACTCCAGAAGTTAGTTACAACCAAATTCTGAAGATGCAACCTTTTAAACAGTAATAATACCAAACAACTCTGACTGCTACTAACAAAATACTGCTCATATGTAATACTTATGTTTTCAACAACAAGAGATAAAAAGGAAGACTAGAAACAAGAGAGAAGTAAACAGCAGCTGTCATTGGGAATTTTCAAACAGTTTGAAATTAATTCAGATTTCTGCAGTTCTTGATACTGTGTAGGATCTAACATAGATCATGCTATGTTAAAATATAGAAAAAATGGTAGACAAAGACAACTGTCGCACTACGTTAAAAGGTAAATCATAAGTGATATGTGTGAACCTTTTTGGTGACAAAGGTAAAGTGCTACCTCTAAGAATCAAGATCCCTACTAAAAGAATTACATTTTAAACTTTAATGTAAATAACAAATTACTTATTTAGTGTAAGTTCTTGTAGCCAGTACCTCAATTTAAGAGAGTAATTGATAGACTAACTTACTGCTCTTAATATTCTGAAAATTTAGAGACCTGCATCACACTGAACACAAACAACATTGAAAGTACTATAAAAAAACTAAGTGACAGTAAACACTTCACAACATTGTTTTAGAACACAACATGACTACAACAATGAAGTAACAAACCCTTGGCTGGGAGCTAAAGTTTACAGACATACTATGTACACTAAGGCCCAGCCTGCAGGCCCTGTAGACAATAAGCAGAGGAACTGAAGAAGAAAGTCAAAAACATGAGTCAGTCAGAATATTTCAATCACAGAATAGATCACATATCCTATGTGATTAAACTTTGCTATGAAGAGTCACAGAGAGAAGAACTTAAGAAAAGCCTGGGGAGGAACTGGAATACACTCAGGAACACTGGCTTTATATTCCAGTCCTTCCATGTTTCCTGCTACCTCCTCTTCTTCACTTGACTGCTGAGGTGTAGTGTCCACACATGGATGACCAAGTGACTACAGCGTGAATACGAGAAATATTTAGCCAAGATCCACAATACAATAGCAAACACGTTATCTCAACAATCTACATCCATCCTTCATTTAAAAGGCTTAGCACATTATAAAATTACAGCTACAGTATATGTTTACAATCTGTTAGGCTTACAGCAGTAACAGACTACTGAATCCTTAGATGTACTCTACCCATGATATCAGTATTAATATAAGAAGAAGCAACTATTACAGATATTCCAGTTGTATTGACACTTTATTGATGTAAGAAACATCTATAGATCCAGCCATAGAATTATTCTAGAGAGCTTATGTTTATGGTTTGTTCCTGTTATGGACCACAGAGTCTTGTAATTATTTTAAGGGAATTTAACATTTTTCTACATGTTATATTTCATCCGACTTCTGTTCATATTTTACTATCATAAAGCTTCCAGATGTTAATGCTGAAATACTGGTTCTGATTTCCTTGTTTCATGCAATGATAACAGTGCTACAATATTATTATAAACCAATAAAACAAAGTAAGTTGAAACTTCAACAAACAAGTAAATTTTAAGTCACATGATCTATTCAAACAGCATGTCAGTCTAACAAATAAAGACAAGTTATAAACCTATGGATGTTATCATCATAATATTTTGCCAATATATATATTATATATATATATATTAAAGTTAACATCTATCTTGTATAATATACAATGGCTGAAATCACCTTCATATAGGTATCACCTGGAAGTACTATAAAATCAGACAAGGTCAAATTCTGGCATGCAGTATTTGAAGTAAGAGTTAACATTTGGCCAATTATAAATCAGGTTTCCAAAATGCTGAAGAAATTTCATAAATAATAGTTTTAAAAGCGTATTTTCCTAAGCAAATGTCTAATGTTCTAAAGGAGTGACCTGTAACTGCAATATTCATTCAAATTTAACCAAATAAGTATTAAATAATTTTAACAATAACATCACAACTTTTAAAATAAGAAGTACAAATACAGATACTTTAGTAGGGTAGAAGAGTGTAAACATTATTAGGCAATTATACAGTGAAGGAAAGAATTAGAACTTGTACAAAACAAAGTTATAAATCACAAATAGTCTCTATTCAACTGTATTTCAGTCAGTCAAAGAACAAATTAGGGTACTCAACCGTGCTACACATAAGATATATTCAATCAGACTTTTTAATAAGATGCCTAAAGTACAGTACAAACAACATAAGTTAATTTGTTTCAATAATTATATTTATTCACCACAAAATGTTAAAACATAGCTAAACTTCTTTTCCTTTCCTAGATCATTTAAAACTCGTAGGTTTGTTTTATAAACCATCACTGCCTGTTTGAATAAATCTGAATACATTTTATACACGAGGTACCTCTGTGTATCATATCCATGCATCACTACAATTCTGTCTGTGTTAAACTATAATCACTGACTGTTATACACGATGTACCTCTGTGTATCACATCCATGCATCACTACAATTGTGTGTTAAACTATAATCACAACTGTTATATATGATGCACCTCTGTGTATCATATCCATATAACTATAATTCTGAGTGTTATAAACTAAATCACTAACCTTTGTAAATACATGCAAATTTGACTTCTATATATGTAAAAACGGCTCGTTTGGGTTGAGAAAATGTTTTATGTAGAGGAGCAAACAACTTTTCGACCTTCTTTGGTCATCATCCAAAGAAGGTCGAAACATTGTTCGCTCCTCTACCTAAAAATTTTCTCAACCCAAACGAGCCGTATTTACATATATATTTTCTCTAGAAGTGGGTTTTCTCGACATCACTAAGTTTGACCTCTATTGTTTAACCAGATATTTAATATCTGTAATGTAAATATTAGGCTTACATATATGGTTAAATGACAGATATGAAGCTTAAATAAATGGGTGTCATTGAACTGAACACTTAAGTTTATTACATCATTTAAACATTAGTTTAATACCTGTGGAAAGTCCAGTTTAGAATTTAACAAAAACATGCACTAAATAATTCATTTCTATGAACCAATTCTCAATTAAACATTCAACTGCTTAACATTGAAAATAACATCTATAGTACACATTTAAAAGTGGTCAATTGATTTAGAGTACACTTTAACTTAGAAGTTTCCTTTAAAACTACATGATCATGAAACAAGTTCTATTGCTTCTACTACCCAGTGACTAAACATAAAACTGTTGATAACTCACCTTCCAGAACAAACAGCGACAGTGGCGACACAGGAAGAGACAGTCAGCATATTCTTCCTTCAAACCAAACACTCTGCAAGTCAAAGGAACTTGTTACAGTGATTATATTATATAAAAATGGAGCACTTAACATTAATTACACCATGAAGCACTTCATATTATAATCAAGACTCAGCCAAGATGGGACTTCACATCAACATTATCCAGTTCACATTTGTTGTTCCAACAGTTAAGACACAAATAGCACATTTCTTGTATTCCAACCAGCCTGATGAGTGCTGGTACTGGACAAAAGGTCTTGGATGCAATTGATAAGAAATGTGATTAACACATTATTATAGTTTTTACTTATTTTAATTCTTAATTTCTTATAATGTACCAAATGCCTAAGCCTAGCTAACAATGTGTAATATTTAAAATCGGGAAGGGCTTGGGGAATTATATAGAATAACAAGTTTGAATTTAAGAACCAGCATCCATCTTTCAGTTAAAAACTTCTATACAATTTTTTTTTACTATGTTCTTTTGAAACCATGAAAATAAAAACTAGTTCATAATTAATCATCTGGTTCTAAAGTAGAAAACTGATTAATATTGACACTATGTACAAAATAGGTAGATAATGTGGGGAATGATGGAGGTGTAAATTCAGGTAAAACAAATTGATTGGATTCACTGGTTACAGTATGAAAAAGTACCATTGTGGTTGGGAAGCCAAAGAGAAGAGGAAAAACTGCAATAAGTATTGGTATGAACCTAAAGATAAGAGTTTTCTCCACCTAAAAAAAACTGATGAGCAGTACATTTGTATGCCTAGAACTGAAAGTGAGAACTTTGGAAATGACAAAGCTGTAGAACAGGGTAACACTAGCATATAGAATACTGAAAAATTTACAATGAGTAATGGAAAGAAACAATTATCTCATGATTTAACACAGCAGGCAACCTCTGAATCTAATGAAGATACTATAGTCAACATGGTGTTACCAACTGTCAACAAATCAACAGTGATTTTAGAGCATCAGGAAAAGTGTTTCCAAGATAATCTTTCAAGAGATATTGTGCTAAATCACTATTTTTTAAGGAACATTTAAATGGTAAAAAAGTTAGAAGATACTAACCAACAACTGTCAAATTACTTTGTGCTCATTTCAAGTTATATGTGACAACACATAAAACTGTGCATTTAGCTGCAACAGAATATGCCTATTAGAGGCATGCAGCAGTGACAAAGTTAAGCTGTCATGAAACATTCCATTGCAAGCAAACTCATGATTCTAATAAAGAAGAGAATCACTGGGGAACTGAAAGCTTGAATAACATCAATCTGAAACAAATATTGCCACAAAGTTCTTCAATGGGTATTCAGCATAACAGATGCTTTCAACATGTCTACCTTTATTCAAAAATAACAAAATAGTAGTTTCTGTTCATAAAAGTAACTGTCTTGGATCCTTAAAAGTTAGCAGAAAATAATCCATTTCTTCTAGACCACATCCAAAAGAATGTTATAAAGGAAGTGTTCATGTTTCATACCCATCATCCATGACAAGTGATGAATTTATTAACCCTCTTGTGATGGGGGGCTCAGTACAATATACACAAGTTCATATACACATTTAAGTAATTACACTATGTACATCTTTACCAAATAAGATAGTTTAGTAACGATTAAGTCTTTTGTACATGAAAAATGGGGAGAAATATTTAATCAAATATTTTTACTAATTATTTGTTTGTGAAAATATTGAGTTTGTTTCATTACTAGTCTGAGTGTAAAGGAATTTTTCACTTCATGATTAAAAACTTTTTCCTGCTTTCACTTATTGGTGGAGTATTCTAATAAAAAGTTTCAAACCCCTAGGTACACTGAAAGTACTTTCAGATGTATGTTGGTCTGCCCCCTCATGGTGTGGTACATGCAGTTCAAAAAGCCTACAGATTTGCCAAAGGCATTCTTGTTGATATGTCTGCAGATGGACTTCTGTAATGAACCAGTTAGAAAAGGAATGCTTAATCCTGTATGGTAAGCAATACTAAATAGACTCAACTTGCTAGCGTACGTTTACAAGTAGCACAAATGGGTTTGAACACTGCAACTGACATGTTGGCATCATTAGGTGACTCCATTAAATTCCTACATACCAGGTTTGATGAGGCTGAGGATGAAAGTAGGAAGTGTTATGAATGTGATATGTGCAAGCAAAAGTCTAAAGGTCAAAACAAATAAAAAATGAGACTTCAGTGATACTGCAGATGCACCTTCAAGTAAATTAAAAGTGCAGAGAGAAACTGCATACAACGTACTGTTTAAGAGCTTCGGGTTTTTATTCTGCTTGACTTCAGAAGTTATGTATACACATATTCCAGCTGGTTAAGTTTACCCAACAGATCCGAGATGATTTTGTTCGTTTCTACACTTTGTTTTCAAAGATTTTGTACTGAAACAACAACAAAAAAGTATACAAATGCCTAAATTTGTAATAGTTGATGGTCTATTGAATGTTTTCCTAAATGTTTCAGTTGTTTTTACTATAGTGGAAACGATCAATCTCTCTCTTCAAATGGGTAAAAAAATGACTTGTAGTCAAATGTTGAAAGTTGAAATATATTTGACCCACTTTACCATTTACAAGTTATGTACTGAAAATGGTATATTAAAATCAAGTAATTTTCCTACTCTAATTGACACAGTTGTCTGCATGAAGTAATAAAAGTTAACAGACAAGACTGAAGTGCACATTTCATGAAGAATAAAAATCCTTGTAACATTACTTGCTTGTTGTATTATGAAATAGTGCAATAACTGGGCCCACTGGAAGTTTTCAACTTCAGGCCTCATAAGACCTAAATCAAGCCCTGAAAATACAACTAGCCCCTCCAAAGTAACAATTAGTTGGTACAACACAAGAAATGTTTCTACAGATACAAAACAGATCTACCACAAAACATTATTTAACATATAATCATGTGTTGTACCTCTGAACCAGATAATATTACAAAGAAAGTTTTAATTATATACTTTAACAACATTTATTGACCAATACAAAGTTCAGTTCTAGTTCAACAAACAAAATGTTACAGAAATATTATATTACAATATTACAAAAATTATTACATTATTACAACAAAAGAAACACAATTAAACTGTAGATGTATTTTACGTATGTAAGTATATAAACATATGTACAATAGAGATTAGACAACATACTGTAATATACAACAGATCCTCCTAGGTAGAAAATATATTTCAAGAAACTAGGACTTAGTTGTTATTCAGGTAACAGTTATGTATTATTTTGTATTTACTGTAAACAAGTGTGTTGGAGGAACAGAAAACTTGTGTTTAAAAATAAGTTCATACACTAAAAATGCAAATTATTACTCATTAAAAGAGATAAGTTAAAAAAGAAAGTACATCAATTTCCTGATGATATTTATCTAAAGATTAGATTTAAGTGTTTAAGGAATTATGTTGTTAGCTTGACCCGTAAGACTAAATGGACTTATTATCATAACCTGTTTAAGAATGCTAAAACTATTAAACAGAATTGGAATATTGTTAACTCTATTATTGATGTTAAAAAAAAAAAAAGAAATTTTGTAATTTTGGTACTACTGATTTATCTGATTTGAATTATTTTTTTGTTAATGTTGCTAAATCTACTTGCTCCAATCCTAAATTTTGTTCTCAGGGCATGCCTCCTGCTCCTTCTTCTTCTTGTTACCTATATCCTGTTACTGTATCTGAAACTATGAATAATATTTTCTCCTTATCAAATTCAGCTTCTAATGGTGTAGATGGTGTTTCGTTAAGATTTTGAAAGCTAATGCTAATCTTTTGCACCAATTTTGACTTTTTAATTAATTTATCTTTTACTCAAGGGAAGTTTCCTAATGCTTTAAAGTTATCATTGGTCATTCCTATTTATAAATCTGGTAATATTTCTGATTTTACGAATTATAGACCTATTTCCTTATTAATACATTTCTCTAAACTATTTGAAAAATCTATGAAGATTAGAATTTTATCATTTCTTGATAGACATTCAGTTTTGTCTCCTTCTCAATTTGGCTTTCGGCCTGGGCTTGGAACGGAGGTTGCTGTTGCTAAACTTGTGGGAAGTATTACAGAAGCTTTGGATTCTGATCTTCATCCAATTGCTGTTTTTCTTGACTTAGCCAAAGCTTTTGATTCTGTTAATCATAAAATATTGTTAAATAAATTATCTTATTATGGTTTTAGAGGCATTGTTTTTATTGGTTTTTTTCTTACTTTCACAATAGAAAGCAATCGGTTTGTATCCATAATAATTATAGTGATTGGCTTACAATTAATGTTGGAGTACCACAAGGTTCTGTTCTGGGCCCTTTATTATTTCTCATTTATATAAATGATATTCTTTACCAACAGTTTTTGGAGATATCCAAGCCTATGCCGATGATATTGCTGTTGTTTATAGTAAGCCAAATCTAATTAATGAAGCCATTATGTCTAGTGATCTTAATAAAATTAAAAATTGGCTTTTCTGTAATGACTTATCCTCAAATATATCTAAATCTTTTCTTCTTCAGTTTAACCTTTATGGTGTCATTCCAGCTTTTCCTTCTATTTTTTATCATTCTAGTGATTGTTATACTTACCCTAATTGTAAGTGTCCCAAATTGACTCAAGTTTCCTCTGTTAAATATTTAGGAATTATTTTAGATCGAAAATTAAATTGGCAATTTCATATTAATTCTTTAGTTAATAAATTAAAATATAGTTCTATGCTAATTTTGAACTTAGTCATTGTGCTCCTTATCATATTTTGTTAAGTGTATATTATGCTCTCTTTCAATCTTTCTTACAATATTGTATTTCAATTTGGGGTGGCACATATAAGACTTTTTTAATTCCTATTCACAAGTTGCAAAAAAGTGTTTTCTCTCTTATTTTTACTCATAGGCTTGATACCGATTTCAGTAAATTTAACTCCCCTCTTTCATATGATAAACTTTATTTATATTTTTTAGCTTTATCTACATTGCATGTTTCTTTTAATAGGCCTTTTAAAGTCACTTCATATTTTACACGACTTCAATCTTTTTTTCCAATTAATGTACCCACACCACGTAAAACAGTTACACTTCATCAATATCTTTATTTGGCACCTCGTATTCATAATTTTATTCCTTATAGTATAAGATCTTCTATTAATCGTGTTAATCAAAAGAAATACTTAAAACAATGGATCTTAAATACTGATGATAATATTCTGGGAACTTTATATTGATTTTGTAAGTTTTGATTTTACTTTATTATGTGTTTAACCATCACAGGACGAGTTAACTCTTTGTTGATGGTTTTATATTGATATTTGATTTTTTGTGTCTAATTTATTGCTTAATAAATTTATTATTATTATTATAACAAGTACAAGTGTCTTTATGGGAAATATCATACATTAGAAAACCATGTTTTAAAAAATATTTCTATATTGGTATTCTTGAGAAAAAAAGAGATTACATTCAGAAAATTATTTTGTTAATTAATTCAAAACCTCATTAAAAGTTATAAAATGTAAAAGAATTTAAAAGGAACATATATGAAGTGTTACGATAGAAAAAATTTGAAAAGCAAGTTTCACTCCTTTTGTTTAAGTACATGAAGAATTTTGTTTTCATTCAAAATGTCATGTTTGTTTTTTCTTTTAAAACTTACTTTCGAAGATGGTGGAACACTTCCTGCCAGTCAATCTTCATAGGACGTCCCGATTTATTTTTATACGTATCAAGGGCGTGCCGAACTTGCTGCCGAGTGAAGTGAAAACAACAGAGTCTACGCCAGATGTGCTGCTCATTAATCAAAGCCTGCATTACATCATAAGCCTGTCCTGAACTAATAAGATCTCGGTAGTCACAGAGACGGAGGAGAATTTCTCTGATCAACTCTGCTGGAAGGTGTGTTAGTTTAAGACTTCCATCATCTTTAGGCTGGGAAAAGTATCATTACTTGTGTCATTATACACATTTCACACCGATTCAATACAACCAACTCCAATATGAGCACATTTTGAAATGTATAGTGAAAAAGTTGAACATGGTCCCAATGAAAACAAAAAACAAAAAACTAAAACAAGTTATAATTTAGTGACTTAAATCTCACAACCATTATTTAATGCAACAATTCTCTTGAAATGACCTAACAGTCATAACCATAGGAGGCTACATATTTACAGATTTTTGACTAACTTTCAAAGATGTTTTGTAACATTCAGTGAAGTATAAGATCTTACCATACTGTATGACCACAATATTTCATTCTGAAAAACCAAACTGGATAATTACATATAACTTCACTGTAAGGAATCTTTGTGGTTCATTTCAGTAATGAATAATTAAATTTATGGTATTTTACCAAGAAAGTATAAAGAACACTTTTCTATGATGATAAAATCAAGTAATAAAAAAACCAAAAATCACAGAAATAATTCTGTTATTAGATTACCAAAGAAAAACACCATTATTAAAGTGGAAGTAACTGTTTTAGTTACAGAATTTCTACAATTTTGCTCTGTAAACTGAACAGGTGGAGTCATTTTCAATCATTCTAGTGTTGCATTTCCAAATAAATGATGAGACCATTAACAAACAAGAGTTCTAAAACAACTTGTCTAAAGTTCCTATTCTGAAACCATTAACATGTTGGCTCCCAAACATATTTTGCTGATACTTTCCAGGGTCTCATTAGTCATTTTACAATTACTTTTTTATAGGAAGAGTGTATGTATAGTTGTTGTGTATCAGCCAATAAGTAGCCCTTTAAAAAGAGAATACAGTATGACTCACCCATGGGTCATGTAGGAGACGTGTTAACAAACCACTACAAATTTACATTAATTAACTCTGATAGATGACATTACAGCTTTATTAATAATCTACTATAAATAAAACCCAAATATTTTCTGAAATGACTGAAATTACAGACCCATTCTTGTTCATATATAAACAGTAAGGAACAGATATTTGTTAAAACGTGATCATTACTTCTTTGATTTCTATACTGCTGGCAAACAAACAGATTCTCTCGATAGTTCGAAGGTGCTGCTCCCAGAGTAATGTGCTTCCCAGAGGGCGCCCCCAGCAGTAGTACTTTCTCATGGTTTTCTTTAGATCATGTAAGATGGCTTGAAGCATGTGAATATTTTGTAGATTGCTTGCAACTGTAGATATGAGAGGTTGGTGTTAAACACACACACATCAGTTTGGGAATAAACTACATGAAATCCTATGTCAAACTCATGATAAATATTAACAGCTGTTCAAATTTATAGATATCAATATTATTCTCACAGTCATCATTGACTTTCTTTATTATTACATCCAAGAGGAACTAAGAAGCAAAATTATTTAAAAACCTGATATGTTTTAAAACCATAACTATCTTGTTAATTCCATAAATAAATGACTCACAAATAAATAACAGCTCACTGTTTCTGTGATGACAAGAAACCAACTTGGAGTAAAAATGTATCACAAGAAAGCTGGTATGGGTATTAAAAAGGTAGAGAACAATGTTTCAACATTCTTATGTCATGTCATCTTCAGGTTAACAAAATTGTTTGTTAATACCCATATCTAGTTCGGTGTTTTAACACTTATGAAATTCTATTAAATACCATTTTTGGCATCTTTATATAAGACCTAGTTCTGCATCTCTAAATCAATCACACATGTTAATAGAAATATTACAAACAATGACAGTAAAGCAATAGATATAGTTTAGAATGCTCTTATTTTATTAAAATAAAACTTTTTTTCAACTAAAAGCTCACTATATTCAATAGTCTTTTCCACACTTTTTGTAGATATGTCTACCCACACATACACATGGAGCAACTACAGTTTCCAGACTAGATTTTAACTTTTCTTAGATCATAATGTACAGAAAACAATAGTTGGAACAATATCCACTTTACCAAACTTTCCTGTTACTGCCTACTAGTCCTTACAACTTAACAACATAATTTAAAGAAAACTATACTAATGCAACAATGTCTAATTTAAAAGCTAACAAGTATGCTGGTTATTTCTGTGAATATATCTTAATATCCAGTATTGTATTTGCATGTCACTATTATTTTTGTGCTTTGATTGGTTACATTTTTCTAGTACTTAATGTTTTGTGAACATATTTTCAGTATAATTATTAGTTATTAGACCTTTCTCATAACAACATTTCTTAAATGTATCTCAAGATTCCTGATCAGCTACTAAACCTTTCACTTAATAAGGTTTGGAAAATATGTCTCAAGATTTGACTGAATACTAATACACCTTAGACAAATACATTTAGGAGATTTCTAACTGGTACTAAAATCTCTGGTGAATGTTTCTAGATTTCTGACTGGTACTAAAATATCTGATGAATAACTTTCAAGTACCTTGACCTGCTACTTCCTCCAACAAAGCAAAGAGAACTTTGGTTGCACAACCACTGAGTGTTGTCAAGTTCTGACTGATGATAAGATGAATAAGCTGCAAGAACAGAGGTGACCAAGTTGGTTAGTGTAAAAATTACTAGTTGTAATAGCTTTAAAATGTTACAAATCATGTTAACACCACAGAGTAAAAAATGTATATAATGTGTTATTTAAAAAAACAAACTATAACACAAATGTCTGTAAAGAAGCTGTAGTTAACAACAGGAAATTCAATACACTGATAAATATTACTAACAGAATTTCAAATAAAACAATTTTACACAAAATGGAATGGCCAAGGTTTTTAATATTTTAAAATAACATTGAAGATGTCTACAGCTTTTAATGACTGTTGTAGAATTATATTTCCTTACGTTTTGAAGGAAAAACATTTAAAGATTCTTGTTAAACTTATAACAAAACTGCTAGTATTACCATGATGTCACACATCTAGATGCTGGTTTATGATAAATTTGCTATACATTCATAATTCCATAATACAAACTGTCAGCAACAAATTCTTCTTAGCTTGAATAACAATGATAAAGTTAAAACAGTAACTACTTTCCTACACAAGTAACTCATCATCCTTTAAACACTTTACTCACCACATTATCATTTCATTATCACATAGCTTATCCATTACTTTACCCACACACAGCTTAACCTGCCTTATAATCACCTTATGACCTATTCACGTTTATTTCCCACATCATTTCAATATATCACCTAGTCTATCCATCACTTTACCCACACACAGCTTACTCAACCTTATTAACTCTCAAAAATCTAAAGTTTTCAATTACTCATAAAGAAGAATTAAGATGGCTCCCTCAAAATACGTTTTTATTTTAGATTTTAAAAAATGATTGTAATTGTCATGTCCAAAACCAAGTTTGTTTAAATATCTCAGATGTTCTTGTCAAGGAGTTCAAGTGAATTGAGTTTATACGAGTTGTGCATCTTTCATCATCTTAGTTTGTAACTGCTACAAGTGATAACTCTACTAAAACTTTCCTCTTCTTATGGCATCAGACTAGAAACTGTCAGATCTATTACATGATGCTACCCTTGATGCAATTGTCCAACCTCCAGGTGGAGACTGATGCTATTTGGATTGAGCAGTGGTTATTTGTTTATGCTTCCTTTGATAAACTGAATTATTACACTTATCTTTTAGTCTTGTAGGGAATTTGTAACACAGCCATTTGTACTAACATCAAGATGGATTCACTTTATAACTCAAAGAAAACAGGTTGTCATTTCCATGAAGGATTTAATTTTGGAGCTTTAACCCTCTATACATCATCTGCACCCATACACTTACATCAACTAAATTAATGGAAAACCTTTCCATGGATGATAAAGTGTTAACACCATCATCACCTGGATACACATCACAAATATTTAATGACTAATTTTTACGAGTGTAATGTATGACACTGTAGATGCTTTATTGCTCATGAGGTGATTAAACTGTTGAAAATGTTTTAAAAATTTGCATAGTTATGTCATGTATACCAGTTCAGAGAAAGAGAAGCATACCCAGTTTGTTTCAGAACATTGTTCATTTCCCTTTTCAGATTTAATATACTTGAAAGTATTGCATAACCAGAATTCCAGAAGTAAGTGTTTCCTGCTGTTAGCAACAGCTGTCTTGTGTCTATTCAGTGGTCTTTTGTTTGTCATCTGCAACTCCATAGCACGTTTTTTTTTTTTCAGATAAAACCTACTGTTGTTGTTTGGCCATCTAGTTTCAATAAAGATTAAAGGGAAGAAGTTGTCTTAGCTAGGGTACACATTGGTCACAGTTTTTTAATCCATTACTTTATGAGGGATTGGCCTGCCCATTTGTGTCCTTCTGTAACACTCAGGTCAAAAATGCTCATTTGCTGCTTTCATGTCGTTGTTATATCTGCAAATGATGGCACAATTTTTGTTATGCTTTTTCTTGGAGTTTATCCTGAACATTGAACAGTGTTACCATCCTCAGTGATGCTGTCCAGCTTGACTGTGTTTTTAGCTTTTTACAGGCTGTAGGACTTATTATACTTAAGGTTTTTTGTTTGTTTCTTAACCTAATTTTCAGGCTTTGATTTTAACTCAGTTTTTTTATTCATTTTAGTGTTTTTACTTTTGAGATTTTTACCTGTTGTTTGGCACAGAGAGCACAGTTGCTTTGCACCAAACAAATCTTCAATGAAAAATCAGTATTAAGATTCAGAGCTTCACTTACACATCCAGGTATTTACCAATTACACTTTCTTATTTTCTGTTACTTATTTATCTTGAAAGTTGAAGAAGCAATACAAATCATTTTGGTTCCAAACTTCTTCCTGCAACAAATGTTTCTTATATTAAAGAGCATAATAAGACTTTTTGCAGTTTTAAAAAGTTCCTTCAGGTGAAATAATTTTGTCATGCTATCTGTTATAAGTAGCAAGTGCAATGCATGTGGACTGTAATGGCTCCACTGGAACTTCATAATTCTACTCGTTTCTTTACTGTTGTTGCCCCTTTGTAAGTGACATAAAACTGCTTGTCCTCATTGGTGATAAAAAAAAATTGACAAATCTAATCTTTGTCCATACCTTCAGTCTTCATGAGTTGGTTTTACTGATGAATATAACAACGTGAGTGCACCAATCACTGCTAATGTAAGAAACATTAAACAATAATATTTTTATTTGTTCCAATTCTTGAATGAAAGCCAATTTTAATTTCCAATATATTTTATCAAGCTTATTTTTCTAAAGACACTTTCTGAAGAAAGTGGTAATGATAGCAAATTAATAAATCTTAACTTTTCAGTTATGATGAAGGATTAATTGTCAACAGCAAACCAAATCAAGAAATCCTCAAGCAGCTATTTTGTGGTTTTCACAGGAGCAAATCTAGGCCTAGATATACCAAAATCAGCAATAAAGTTGTTGAAAGAAGTCAGAGAAAACAGTAATATAACCCTAAGTGAAAATGTTAATTTTTGTGTTATATTACGTTTTTGTCTGTTTAGGTTGGTTCCTTGTAGCAGTGTGGGTGATAATGTAGTGTCAACACGCACATCGAGTATAATAATTTTTCATGTGATGGTTGATAAGTGTGTGTAGCCTTATGTACTAGTAAAGTATTATAAAAACATCACAAGTATTTAGAACAACAAACTAAAGGAACATTCAAATAAACTGATATACCATATTAATTTGTCAGTAGTTTATTTATTATGCATTCTGATGTTAAATCGTGACTAATTTGTTGTTAAGTATACAATATAATTGCCATGATACATGCCTATACCTACGTGCGATGTGAGATCTGCATGCACTCCTGTTAGATCTAGATTAATATAAACTACACAGCTGTAGTAAATATTTTACAGAATTGTAACATTTGGTCCAGATCTAGATTAAAAACGTAGGCCTACTAGATCTATTGTCCCTATCATTGGTAATAAAGGTAAACAAAATTGACAAATAAAACCAATAGGCCTTAGGCCTAGGTCAAGTTACACTAAACTATGGCATGCTAAAAGTGCAATTATTGTGAGAGCCAGACCTAGACTTACCTAACCTAATAAGGAATTTACTACACTGACTTTTAGTTCTTTAACTGAGAACCCAGCTCTTGTATAAACTAAATCATGTTTAGTATGTTATGTACATAATTTTAGTGGTACCAAAAATTAAATCTGCATGATAGGCCTAATGCTTTCAGTGACAACTGGTGTGCTAATTTAATTGTGTGATGCATTCTGAAAATTATACACACAATATAAACCTGAAAATATGCACAAGGACTTACCTTGCAGATGTAATTAAATCTTCTTATATCTTTCACGGCATTTCTAAAGTCAAGTCTCCTAAATGCTTCACTAATTGTGTTATATCCTGCAACCTGGAAACCACAAACATTACACATAGCAAATAAACTTGTAAATATTAAAAACATTATACATACCATATAAACATTTTCTTGAACAACTTATAACAAGTATAATAATGAAATATAGACCAATTTTAAAATCACTTTTACACAATTTAAAGGAATTAAAATAATTTTAACTAGGTTTAATTCATCCATCTTTTTTAGGCTATTTACTGGTAAATTCAAGGTAGGATCTTCGAAATTTGTGTAAAAATCAATAACATTTTGTTGAAACACTCACTATTATTATTAGCCATCTTTATTGATAAATTCTTCTGAAATATGGCATAGCAAAAGTGGATGGATACTTAGTAAAACCAATTTATTCTGGATAATTCAGAGCAACAGAATGGAAAATTGAGGATTAATATGTATGACAGTAGGGCTCCAAACTATTTTTTTAGTTTACGAGTCTAAATAGTTTACATATTGTTATATGTCAAGGTATAGATTACTGTTAACTTTCATATTATCCATGATCTCTACTAGAGTTTCAATAGTTTTGTCTGAAACATTCTATAAGCTGTTAATAACTTTACAGTTAGTAACTGAATGTAACTAAACATTTATGAGACTTTTCTTTTGAATTTCAATGCCAAAGAGGTTTTATTACATTGTAAACTTGGTTATTCAACAGGGACTACACTTCTAATACAAGTGGTTTATTACAACCAAGAGTGTAAGAAAACATTCAAAATTACTTTAATTATTGATAAGCGATGAAATTATATTGATGCAAGTGTTGAATAATAATGTTAACCACTCACAATACAAACTTGTTTTTAAACCATTTACTAATATTTGTATCCAGATACTGGTGAGACTATATTTTTGCCAGTTACTCAGCATGAGGAGTTTTTTGTAGTTTAGTAAAACAATCATGAATTAGTAGTTATTCAATTCATGACCATAACTAACTGAAAAACACAAATTCATGGCTACTCACCTCTCTAGTAGACTTTATAGTGATGGGAAAATGTGGCTGCCACAGGGTAGAATCTGTTTGATATAAAAATAAAACATTATATAAAAACTTTTAAACTGTGAAATATTCATTACTAAAGGTTCACAAGTGCTCAAATAACCTGCTTTTTCTTAGTCAAGCTCCTGGTGACAAAATACTAAATCACTTATTTCTCAAATTAATTAATTTTTTGTTGTTTAATTTCTGAAACTGTGAATAAAACTTCTGTTAAGTAACAAGAAAACTAGCACACAGCATAGACAACAAATTAAATTTCTATATGGTAAGATAATCAAATGCTTTACTTCAAATGTTTAATACAGTTTTTATGAATTTTATTTGACTGAAATTATTTTCCTTTTAAAGTATTTAATAAATTTCATAATTTGTTTTTCCTAATTTTTATTTCATTTTTACTTGTTACATATCTCTGGCTTGAATCTTGTTTTATGCTATATGATTATTACAGTCTCTTACAAAAGAGGAAGGAACTCCTGGGATTTTGAAAGGTAAGAAAACAATATAAACTAAGTGTTGACAGACAAAACTTGGTTAGATCAGCTGTGTAGTTGTGTGTTGTATGAAAACATTTACGGCAGACAGTACTTCAACTCTTGAATAACCATCTTAAATGGAAGTTCTTGACCTTCCAGATGTGACCTATTATCCTCCTAGCTTATGTTGAAATGGTTTCTTCTCATCAGTATATAACAAAACCATTCTAAGTTATCAGTAATGTAAAGTCAGTTTTTATGAACTCTTCTAGGTCATCACTTACCTCTTCTTTTCTGTAGATTTGCATTGCTGGTGGCTGTGTTACTGTTTTCAGAATCACTGTCACTGCTGTCTGCATTTCCATCACTGTCTAATGACAGTCTAAAATATTACAATAAATGCTATTTAAAAAAACTGGTTCATGTTGAAAATATTAACATTTTCTAGAAAATGTCAGACCAAAACATACCTCTAACAACTTTATATAAACATGAAGATTTATATAAAAACTTCTACCAGAAGAGCTGATAAAAAAACTATGGTAACAATATATTTGTTCTCAATTATGAGTGACTGACAAGTTACACAAGCCTGAATGACCACTGTCAAGATCAGTTGGATGTCCTCACAGTTTAAAAGGTGTTTTCCACTCTCATGATTATGTTATAATGTTTTTTTAAATTATTTGGTAACAATAATCCATAGTCTAGTTGATATAATGATGATGACAAATAAGAACTTAATGATTCTACAAGCTGCCTTTAATTGCAAACAAATAACATTCAAGTAACTAAGTATGTATGATTGTTAACAAACCCAACTACTTCACTTTATGACTGACACTATTAACTAATGATTCACCATTCTCATAATATACTCTAATATTTCATTCCTCTCCAAATCTGGATTTTTAATATTAAATTAAGAACTAAAGTATTCCAACACTAATTTTGACAAACCATATTAATGCATGCACTCTCTAGTTAAGATCTACGTTAAAGCTTACAATAATAGGCTGATTTATTATTACAAATATTAGAACTGTCAATAAACAAGAATCAGTCATTTCACATAAATTCTCACATTCAGAACCACATTGTCAGTTGTGTTGTTATTCTAGAAATTCAACACTAAACAAAAATAACTATTTTTGTAACTATAGTAATTTACATTATGAGTTTGTCTATTTGTAAACTCTCTTCACAATTATGGAGCTAGCGGGTGTGGACATGGAGCGTGTTCTTAACTACATGGAGCAGCCCTCCCTTTCAAGAAAAAGATATACACAAGTTTATAAAGTAAAATTGTGTTTCAAAAACACTTTCTAGACTGGCAGGACACTACATCAAGAACTAAGTAGTCGTCACGTGTCTGTGTTTCTGCTCAGGAACTAAGTAGTCGTCACGTGTCTGTGTTTCTGCTCAGGAACTAAGTAGTCGTCACGTGTCTGTGTTTCTGCTCAGGAACTAAGTAGTCGTCACGTGTCTGTGTTTCTGGTCAGGAACTAAGTAGTCTGTGTTTCTGGTCGCTAAGTCTGTGTTTCTGGTCAGGAACTAAGTAATCGCCACGTGTCTGTGTTTCTGGTCAGGAACTAAGTAATCGCCACGCGGTCTGTGTTTCTGGTCAGGAACTAAGTAGTCGTCACGTGTCTGTGTTTCTGGTCAGGAACTAAGTAGTCGTCACGTGTCTGTGTTTCTGGTCAGGAACTAAGTAATCGTCACGTGTCTGTGTTTCTGGTCAGGAACTAAGTAATCGTCACGTGTCTGTGTTTCTGGTCAGGAACTAAGTAATCGTCACGTGTCTGTGTTTCTGGTCAGGAACTAAGTAATCGTCACGCGTGTCTGTGTTTCTGGTCAGGAACTAAGTAATCGTCACGTGTCTGTGTTTCTGGTCAGGAACTAAGTAATCGTCACGTGTCTGTGTTTCTGGTCAGGAACTAAGTAATCGTCACGTGTCTGTGTTTCTGGTCAGGAACTAAGTAGTCATCGCGTGTCTGTGTTTCTGGTCAGGAACTAAGTAGTCATCACGTGTCTGTGTTTCTGCTCTTAATTGTTATGGTTCATCCATCCCTATTTTGCATAGATTGAAATTTAGCAATTATGAATTCAACACCAACATTAAGAATGTTAAGTTTTTTAAATACTTGTGTAATATCAGAAAAACAGTAGTAGTACTCAAATGTCAAATACACAATATCAGTAACCATACATAGATAATATCTAGTTTCACAAACTGCAATTGTCCCTACCAGTGTAGGAAACCTTCCTTCAACTTTTCAGATTTTAGGTACCTAGTAAAAACTCTCAGCTATAGTAGTACTAGTAAGTATATATTAACATCTGTTAACAGAGCTGGTACACTTAACAAAAGCTACATTCTTACTATTTTCAATACAGTTGTTGTGCTGTAATACAGTTATTATTAATAAACATTTTTGTCATGAAAAGTGGATATAATAAAAGTTTTCAAACCTAAAGAAACTCACTACCTTTAACATAAACAATATGGCTGTAATACGTATTATGAAAACAAGCCAATCTCCCTTTCTGTCACATCCTCCTCATAATTTGTGTCAAGCAAAATATTTCAGATAAAATTACTGTCAATTGTTGTTATAACAATTTAGTGTTGTTCAAGATAATTTTGTTTGTATATTTATCTTAATTTCAAAAATAATTTCCTTTATCATAGCAAGTTTTACAGATTATCTTCTAATGATCCTTTATTAGGTTATGCAAGTATATTAACATGAAAAATTTAATAAAAAACACATGGGACTAAATTCTTAATTAGCTAACTGACACTGTTATAACATTTATATAACAGAATATGTCATATAAGTTATTTGTATTATATTGAAACATCAGATCTAACACTTCTAGTTGTTTGAATAAAAGATCCAACAGAATTATTTTGATATATAGTTTCATATTCAGCAACCTTCCTACTAAATTTTGTCAGAACAAAGCATACAAGTTTTGTATGTTTTAGGTTTTAAAAGTTAAAACAGATCCAATGAGTAAACTTAATGTGCTGTTCATTGCAAGATCCAAGTAAAATGAAAACCAAACAATGTATTTCTGTCATTAATTTAATAAAGACACTTAAGTAAATAATGGAATTAATCACCCACTTAATTTTGATTTCAAAATTGTTATTCACAACTACTAACTGAAAATTAATTATTGTTTACCAACAGTAAATGATTTCTACAATAGAATTTAGTTAAATTAGATCTATCTTTGTTATACAATTCATGTAGGTATTTTTTAAACATTCTGTATACAACACACCAACTAGTTTGATACAGTTTAACATTACATTCTTGTACAACTATATCACTACGTCTTTATTGTCATGTAAATAGCTGATATAGATAGATCACTTCAGTTTTCCCCAGTATCATTCAGACTAATTAAACATACACTTTCAGTTTCAACTGACACTACACCTACTTAGTGTTAACATTTGAGTCACATTATCAAATGTAGTTCACATATGATTTCTAATTACGTACTAGTGCATGTGTTTATTATTATTATGTAAGATGGAACAGCTTGAGCATATATTTAGTGTCACACCGGAAGTTGGATGATAGCACTGCCAGTGAAGTGAAACATTATTGTTGGGCCTATGGATATTTTCCAATGTTCTACTATATTCATTCTTCTAAACAAACATTTCCAAGTAGATACATGTCTGTTTTTAATCGACTTTTAAACTCCAGAATTTTTTTAAATTCTATGTTCTTATTCTTTATACAATATTTAGTGAGACATTTGTTTATTATTCATGTTGGTTCACATTCTCTACATATGCTTTCTCCAAAATTCTCCTATCCCTAACAAAAGTGGATAGTGGAAAAGAATGAGCTAGCGCAGATAGCTCACCTGTAGCTCTGCACGAACTTCACAACAAAACAAACCTCTCGCCCTAGACATCAGTTTTATTACGTTTGTCCCCTTAAACATTATTATTATCTGACGATACATAATATCTTGGTAGTTTGTTTTTTGTACTTTGAAATAAAACTAATTCTTACCAGTAAACATTGATAAACGAAAACTAAAACGGATCTCCATTTTTTGTACCCCTGGTTGAAAATTACTGACCTACCCAGCACTGTGCGTTTTATCATAGCAAAGCCACAACGAGCGATGTACTTTCTCAATCATGGCAAATCCAAGACGCGTTACAGGGACATAACCATACCATTTTTGTTCATTCTGTAACATTATTTCCCTAAATTTCGATACACAAAACCCCAATATCACCCATCACTGTAAAATATCAGCACACAGTAAATAAACCCAATTCACATTTTCAGTTTCAATAACTAATCTGCTCTAAAGTTAATATTTGTCTTATTGGGTGTTAACCAATAACTAAAAAGAACGAGGAATCATGAATGTTTTCATTATGCAGAAAGAAATGCAACTTATGCGTATCTTATACAAATAAACTGGTTTAGGTGCAACAAATGTACAGAATAGAATGGTTATCCAGAATCAGTTTAATAAGAGCTTGAAAAAAAAATCAACAAATTATTCCAAAACGTCAATATACAGGTTTTTTGCAGAGCTGTACTAAATGTAAAATGTCTATACTACTTCCCTAATTTTCATCCTGTATAACGACTCAAAGAATGGCTCCAAGTTCATTTGTTGTGTTTTTTTTTTTTTAAATACAACCTTTTAGTGCATAGCTCTGCCATTTCTTGACCAATTTGAGATCTAACTACTGATTTGTAGTCGGGAGGTCAAACCCTTTCGATTGATATATCTAATCACACTTAAAGTCTCATAGGTTAATTTATTCTAATCCCATCTAAAATAATTTTAATTTGGGGGTAGGATGGTAGAAATCCTCAAGAGTTTAAAAGTCGAATCAGGTATAAGACTACCCCACAGTTGGTATTGCAGGCGCAAAAATATTAGTTAATAAAAAGGGATAGAAATGTATCAGTTTAATTTATTCCAATCCTGCCTAAAATAATTACATGCCACGGCTATTGAGGATTCCCTCTTGTTTTGTTGCTAATGCTGCCGCTTTAAATCAGTATAATTCAAGATTTGTTTTCAATTAGAAATCGAGTATACGTGGCGTGAAATTCAACAAAAACATTTTTGCACAGATTTAAACTGCAAACTAGAAGTAAAAAATAAAAACCGGATACTTCAACACTCGAGAAATCGATGTGCATTCTTGTAGAACTTCCAAGATTTATATCGACCCATATACCTAGGGAAGTTTATTGATCGTTGTTTCTCTCATAACACTGGCGAAATCTCTGGCCTGTCTATTCAGCAAAAATGCAAATTTACGAAAATTGTACTTCACCACGTCCACGTAAACATCTTACTTTATAAACATTTTGAATTTCGTTTCCCGGATATGTTTCAACAACAGGTTTTTTTCCTTCTGGCTTTGATAAAAGATAGTTGGATTAAAAGGTATTTCGCAGCAGGTGATGTGATAATTCGTTAAAACTCATTCACGTGTAAGTACAATGATACCATAACAACGTATCAAATACAAATGGAAGCCTATACAATGTTACAGTTTTTATACGATATTGTATTAAAGAACACGAGGTATGAAGTTTATTCGAGTTTTCTATCAACAAAACATTGACATATTCCCTACCGTCCACTCCTACTTAAATTTAACATTGACAAGTACCTACAATTAAAACTAACAATTAATATGGGGAATCAGCTTTTGGTAACAAAATGAATATCTAGTTGATTTTCAGAATTTAAATTAACAGAATTTGTATTTCTATAATAAATTTCGTGTATTAGCGGTTAAAAAAATAATATATAAACAAAAAGGATGGATCCTACAATCAGACACAGAACATGCGAAACATTAACAACACAAGTGATAACTTAATTATTGAAAACTTCTGTATAAAACAATTATTCAAACGTGTGTATTGATGCAATTATATTCGTAAGTATCAAGTATGGGCTTGTGTTTCTTTAAAATGTTTAAAAAACAAAAGAATGTGGAAAAATCAGTTTATGTCGATTCATGTACTGATATAAGTATGACAAAAATTAAACTTACCTGATGCAATACATTCACCCATATTTTCAAAAGAAAACAAAATACTTAGAGAAAATAATTTGCCTGTAATTGGCTACACAAAGAGTTTTTATAACGCCGCCTACAGCAGTACAAAATAACGGAAATATTTACTTACATTGTAAAAGGTTCCAAACAATGACACACGATTGATTTTCCTTACAAAACAAATGATGCAAAATCGCAATAAGAAACAAACCAAACTAATCATTGCATTTACATTACTCAAAACTAACCTCTGAATGAAACAAACTCAGAGACGTAATACAAAGAAAACATTCCTGTTTCTTTTTGGTTTTCATTCGCTAACTATTCTTGTATCATCCACAAAAGTGTAACCCTCATAACCCTTTCAGTGTCACAGATTGTTATATATCTTTTCTTCAAGTTCAAACTTGAAATATGAAAATCAAACGATACCGGAGAACAGCCGTGTAGATCAGACGTCCAAGTGTGACGGTTTAGTTTGTTTGAATTTCGCGAAAAGCTACTCAAGGGTTATCTGCGCTAGCTTTTGTTTTGTTTTGAATTTTCGCGCAAAGCTACTCGAGGGTTATCTGCGCTAGCCGTCCCTAATTTAGCAGTGTAAGACTAGAGGAAAGGCAGCTAGTCATCACCACCCACCGCCAACTCTTGGGCTACCCTTTTATCAACGAGCTGTGGGATTGACAGTGACATTATAATACCTCCACGGCCGAAAGGGCGAGCATGTTTGGTGTGACGGGGATTCGAATCCGCGACCCTCAGATTACGAGTCGAGCACCCTAACCACCTGGCCATGCCGGCCCCCCAAGTGTAATGGACAAGAACAGTTGTATCAGTCAGCGTCGTCAAAGAGCTGTACATTATAGAAACTAGATGGTAAGGGTCAAGGGCAATTTAGACATGTCCGAGGGTTGTGTACGAAGATACCCCAGCCCACTAATACAACAACTATTCTAACATCAATACTTGAAGGCCTAATTACCAACTAACGACTTCCCACCCCTTTCTAAAGTCTGTAACAGATGGCTTTATCTCGTGCTATTGTGAAGAAGGTCCACCCTCTCTAGACAGTAAAACAAGTGTGCAAGCAACATCCTTTCCCCTCTAAGCTAGCCACAAAAACATTTTTAAAATATAACTGCCTCACATTCTGGTCATTAGTTCAAAACTACCTAGCAGTATTTAAAATTACTCCTTTTATAGTTCAGCTTTCGATGAATCATCTTTCATATCGGGACCGTCTCTACAGTTAAAATTTCCCACCCTAGCAATGTCTCTCTACTGTGAATTAGACTGTATACAGTGCACGAGGGACACAAATCGAAGTCTATACAATATTTCTATAGTTCACAATTTTACACCACGTGGTATTAAGTTCATTCGGTTCTTCTAGTAATTAAACATTGACACATCCCATACTGTCCACTCCTACTTTTAATAAGGACTCTTACTGGTCTTACATTTACTTATTTTTTCATGCAAAATGTTTGTGTCGTTTAAGTTGTATATATTTAAATCTATAAAACAAGAAAAGCCTTGCTAGTCATATAATTTAAATCCACTATAAACGTTAACAGTGTGTGTCAAAACAAAACGCCCAATTACGAATGTTGGAAAACTGCCAAGCGAATTCATGCCAGTTTTTTCGAACAAGCAAACACCAGACGGGTTATATTATTAGTATACAGAACACATTTAAATCATAGACTTTTGTAATTTTAATATGAACATCGAAATTAAAAAAACAACAAAAAACACACAATCGTGACATATCATAAACGTTTCTGGTGAAATGCGTATCAGTTCCGTTGGGGTGACCCAGTAGTAAGCTTCAGAACTCATTAAAATTTAGCGTTAAATCCCCTCAATACCAACAGTGCTGACAGCCCATTCTACAAATTTTCTCACGAACAAGATACTTCAGTTTGAATATATTTCTAATAACATTAAATCGCAATACAACGGCACAAAAACAATTCCATAGAAATTTAGTTTCCTTTTAATTGTATTAGCTTATTTTTTGACGAATCATGTCTGGTTTTTAAATATCTTTTGCTCTTACCGGCTGTGTGATAAATCATCTTGTCGATAAACGATCATTTCGATCGCTACTGACACACACGATAAAGTAACATACAATGTTAACCCTAACTCGGTCTAGCGCTACTTAGTGTAATGTTTGAACATAGTTGTGTTTCTCCATGGTACAAACAGTTGCACTCAAAGAACAAAAAATAAAACGAATTCACTACATGAGTGGGAATAAACGCCGAACTGAAGAGGCGAGTGGCTAAGTTAATGTTCAATAATCCCCTTTTAAAACTGACCGGATTACCTTTTATATTGAGCAAGTATACCGAGAGTGTAGGTGTTCGTCCTAACGTCAAGTGAAAGGAAACCTCCTGGCGGCGGGTTGACGACCTGAGCACAAGATCAGCGCCCGACAGGTTACACCAACAGATGTCGTCTGTAGCAAGTTTGTGAATATCCCTCTTCCAACAGGCTACAGAAAACTGACCAAACTTTTTACAACAGAAGTGGTGACCTTAGTAACATGATAAGGAAATGCCTGAATATCCGATACAAAACCACGCCAAACCAGCACAAGTTAAATTCCTCGGTTCAGGAGACCAAAAAGAATTATGAATAAAGAACTCTTACCACCAACAGATATTTTTGGTGTATTTTCAAACGAACTACTTGTAGCGTATACTTAATTACATAAAGAAGCATAATCCGATGGGTATACCTCCCGACAAACTTATCCCTAAAGCGATAGTTACTGGTTTTCCCACATGATCCGTCCTTTTTCTTATGTGATTTAAGTACGAACTAGATTTGAAGACCCTTTTTATAAACTTTACTTAGGCTTAAGCACTCTTAACCAAATCGCACGTGTAGATTTATGTCTTAAGTACTAATGCCTGTATGAATTAGCTGTTGCTTCTCATAAAAGTATACTTAAGTTTTAATTAATATCTACCTGAAACTGATGTTACAACATACTAAAAAAATTCTCTGTCTAACATTTACAAGCACTCCCTTTTGGTGTTATTCCGAAAGATGGCATTGTTTGGAGGCATGCAAATATCGCATTCTCAACTACGGAAGCTGATTTTGCTGTTACTAGAATAGCACACACCCCAGACTTGCGTACTCACAGTGGGGAGCCTTAAAGTTAATAAAAAAACTAAAATAGTTTACTGTGGATTCGCTAGTGTGTGCATTATATACAAATTTATACACCATACTATGTTATACACGAATTTAAATACCGTACTGTGCGAATGTGTGTGATATACAAGTTTAAATGCTGTATTATACAGGCCATAAAAGCGTCTTAATACCAGCAAATGTTCGTCTTAAACAAATCTATTGTGAACCATAGTAGCGATTTAGAACAGAGATCGCAAGAAATTGCACAAAACCCTAATAGAACATTTTAGCAAAAAATCACCTTAAACAGTAAGATTCCTTTCAAATGCTTTACAACCGTAACTACTGATTACTAAGGCTGTACATCAAAAATCATGCATGTTAGATGTTTGTTTAGTGTATTTCGCGCAGGCTACACGAGGGCTCTGCCTTAATATCCATAATTTAGAAGTGCAAGGCTACACGAGGGCTCTCTGCCCTAATATCCATGATTTAGAAGTGCAAGACTACAAGGAAGGGAGCTAATCACCACCAACCACAGACGAATAATGGAATTAATCGTAACATATAACGCTTCCATGGCTGAAAGTGTAAGCATATTTGGTAGGACGGGGATTCTAACCCTCGACTGTCAGACTGCGAGTCGAGCGTCCTAATGACCTCATGTTAGACTTACAAGACTGACCTGCCGGTTCGTATTCTCTCGCCAGCCTACAATAAAAACTATTTGGTACACTTCACCTTCAGCTTTGTAGAATACTAAACAGGGGCGTAGGCTTATAAAAAAGTCGATTTGCTTTATTATTTCACATAACCTAAAAACTGTCCAAATACTGGTATAAATAATGTTATCATTACCCTTCAAAGTTAGCTTTCTTACCATTGTCTGGTGTTCTTTTAAAACGCTTAAGAACAGGTTAAAGAAGGAATTACCAGCATTTAATAGATAAAAATTAGATAGATGACTAACATATAATATTCAATGCTTTGTACACTATACAAACGGTATCTTTAAGGAGCCAACCCCTATATGTAATATTAAGTTATTGAGTGAAAACAATCAATATACATATTAATTATTACATATTTGCAGAATAATTACTTTAAAAGACATGAAGGTTTATGTTTATTTAAAACTATGTTTTAGACACAAATGCTTTATTTGAAAAAGCCTGCTTTTTCTATCACTAATTTTTTCTATGGAATTAATGACAGTTAGTCTAAACATGTTTGCCTATTGCTATGCATTACAGATGTAAAACTTAAACTATAAATGCTTACTACATTTAAACTAATCTACATGACAATCTCCAGTTCCAGCTTAACATTTTATATCTCAAACACGTGATCAAATAGTCAATAGCTACAGTAAATCATCAGGAACCATATCGTGCAATCCTTTACCCATAGTTGAGCATAAAAAAAGCAAGAAATATAAAAAGCGGAAATTTAAAAAACCTGCACACAGGGGTCGTAAATAAAGTAAGAAAAAGTCCGGAAATACTGTACATATATTTTCAAATTAGAAGTCCTTATTTTGACTCCATCAAATGTAATTCTAGATAACATCATGAAATTAAATAAAGATTTGTAGTTTGAGTAAATAATGTCTACACTATTTCCAGCCTTGTTTCCTTACTTTCTTATGATCCACATTTCAAGAATTTCAAAATTCCTAATTTGTCTTATTGTTAGTAAGGATATGCATCTTGGTAAGTGCACTTTCTGCGGAGTAACAATATAGAACGTTTAGTTTTCTCGTAAGGGAGCCCTAAACACAAGGTAGATAGTGTTTTTTTTTTATTAAATAGTACTCTGCGTTAGAAAGAAGGCTTAGCTACACAATTATGATTTCATCAATAAATGTAGTTTATCTATGAGAATCACAAAAAAGCCATACATAACAACTATAATGTACTTGCGATCCCTAAGTTTACACTAAACGGAACAATAATTACTTCAGCTTTGAGTGATATATAGTGATCGAATAATGGGAATTAGCCGTCACTATTATAACGCTACCACAGTCCAAAAATTGCAAAAGTATTTTGCGATAATAGGTCGCAAACCTTGGACTCCTTTAATAGTTCAGAATGTTAACCACTAAGCCTTGGGCATTAAAATTCCTCGAGGTTAAAGCGTTTCAAACTTATTCTCACACTGATTACTGATGTCACAGTTATCCTCTGCTGTTTTCGAAACTTGAAGTGACTCACGAGCTGCTGGACCTAAACACAGACAGAAAAGTAAGCTATTACAATGCAGTACTACTATAATTATTTGTTAACATTTAACACTGGGAGTAATAAGCATTTAGAACGGAGGAACGAAATAATCAGAAGGATTTGTTTAATAAGTTTGAAATGCAGCACGCGTCAGCTTTAGTGACCTCAATTTTCTTAATTCAATGAAGGTTTATGGTTAAAACAGAGCTGAAAATTGTATATTTTAATCGTATGTTGTATTTGTCGAAAAGTGAAGGCTAAATCATCTAGGAGAAACTCTTACTTGAATTAGTATGCGATAGAAGGGGAGAGACCCCAGTAATACATTAAACAAAGGAAAAGTAATAGCAAAAGTCGAAAACGTTATTCGCAATGTAAAAATACAGTGATAATGTAAAAAGGGATGCATTTAACAGCCCACAGCTAGGACAAGTGGGCTTGTTCAAAACGTGAATATAAGTGACCACAACTTGAAAAGTCGTTTTTAAAAATAGTAGCCGACAGTCACTCAAATAAACCCTTATGAAGATGGATGTGTCTGAGGAGCACATTAGGCATATAATGCTTTATGAGTTTAAAAAAGGCAATAGTGCAGCAGAAACTACATGAAACGTTCAAGATGTTTATGGTGCAGAGTATCTCAATGAAAGAAAATGAAGATGGTTTCAGAAGTTTATATCAGGTGACTACAGCTTAAGAGATGCATCACGTTAGATTGTCTTGTTAAGTTTAATGATGACTTGCTGCTGGCTACACTTGATGAAGATTGTGCTGTAACAGTTGAAGAACTAGCATAGAAGCTAAATTGAATCCATTCAGCAGTTTACCATCTGCAACAGCATTAAAATGTGTCAAAATTTGGAAAATGGATCCTTCATGATCTGACAGAAACCAAGATAAGAGCAAGAGTGGACAATTGCACTTCTCTGTACTCTCGTGAACGTAACTCACCTTTTTTGGATGGGTGAGTGACAGGAGATCAAGAATTGATATTTTATAAAAATGTTAACCGCCGCAGACAATGGCTCAGTGCAGGCAAACTGGCTAAAGCACAGCCCAAAATGGACCTACACCCCAGGAAAATTTTATTAAGCGTTTGGTGGGATATTGTTGGTGTGATCCACTTTGAGTTGCTATAATGCAATGCAACGATTACATCAGACTTCTATTGTCAACAGTTAGAGCGCTTGAATGTTTGGACTGAAAGAAAAAAGGCCTGCTTTGATCAATCGTAAAGGTCTTGTGTTACACCTGGATAAAGCACGGCTCCATACAGCAAGGATCACATCTGGAAAGACTGAAGAACTAGACTGGGAAAAAACTTCCACATCCTCCTTATTCTTCAGACCTTGCCCCATCTAATTATCATCTATTCCGAAGTTTGCAGAACTATCTTGATGGAAGAGAGCTTGGAACACATGAAGATGTCAAACCTACCCTCCCGACATTCATTTCCTGCAAACCCAAGGAATTTTATAGACGTGGCATTCTGAAGCTTCTGAATTGTTGGCAGCAAGTAATAATAATAATAATAATAATAATAATAATAATAATAATAATAATAATAATACTAATACTAATACTAATAATAATAATGGAACATACATTATTGATTGAATTACAATAAAAATGTTTAAAATCCTTTCTTTTTTCTAAACCTAAATTCAGACATTACTTAAGGGATGACCTGATATATACTTGTTTTCCATTAGTCAGTTGTTGGTACGCTTCTTGATATTACAGTGTTCTAGAAAAATACCAAAACAAACAAACAAAAACAGTTCCATCTCGGTAAAATCATCGTTGTTAGAATTTTATTTAGAAGTTCGAGTAATTTAAATTTTAAATAGTGTCTCCTTTTACAGCTTCATTTCAGTGACATCACACATCACATCTTAATTAAATAATCATTAGATAATTAAGTAATTAGAAAGCTTATGTACAATACTGATGAATCTTTTAAACTTTGTGTAACTCGTACGTTATTTGAAGCCATGTAGCCAGAAAGTAATTTGGTATATTAATTGTTTAGAAACAATTAAAAGTAACTAATAATTATTGGGTTAATTAAAAACGGACTTTTTGTTACCGGACTTCGTGAAAAGACTTCTCAGTTGATTTGGTCGCCCACAGCACCAAGTTTCAGTCCATATATCGGTCTTGAAGAGTTGGGAGGGTGAGGTTCGAATGACCTGACCTCTTCCTTCTTTCTTTACTGTTGTAAATTTTTATTACTGTGGGCTATTGTATTTTATTTTTATTTTGTTTGTTTATTTACCATTTAACTCCTTCTAAGGTCTATGTCCATGTATTTTATCTCATTTCTGTTTTGTTTATCGTGCAGCCAGTTTTATTTCCTGTATTGTTGTCTTGTTCATGGACTGTTACAATACGTATGTGATCAGTACGGTTTTATTATGTTTATGACTAGCGTGGGGCACTCTTCTTGTGCGTTTCGATACTGTGTCAATGTTCGAGTTTAATGTTTGTTCTCGACTGTTTGGCTCCTACTTGTAAAGCGCTATTTTTGTATTTTGTTTTTGACGGCAATGGGGCGAAACCTCATCTCCAGCTAGCTAACCACTCGGCCCTATGAGAAAGAAACTAATATATTTAACCCTTTGTAGGAATAACAGAGGATTTGAAAAACCCTCTCAGAAGAAGAGTTACTACCGTAAGCCATTTAACACAAAGCACGCCTATCTGCAGTTATCACTGACACTCAACACCATGCATGTCTTATACCTTCTTATGTGCAACACATACTAACACAGCGATCTAGATAATAAACGCACGGGTTTACTGGCGCGGAACAATAGTAAACAAAACGTTTCTATTTCAGAAGTTATACGTCACACTCATGTGGTTAAGTGTATCTGGTGAAACGACGTGCTATATTTTACTGTTTGAAACATAAAATTCCTCGAGACGGGCGCATTCATCCGCAAGTTAATTATCTTTTAGGAATATCCGTTAAAGTCCACCGAATTACGTTTTTCTGGATATATAAATAAACAAGCTTGTGTGAGTGAAGCACGAAATGAATCGGAAATAAGAATTACTCATTTCATAAATATTACTAAAAATATTCTTATTTGATAAGTTGTTCGATTTTATCAAGAAATTCTGGCGTTATTAGAGCATACACGCATTCTTCTAAACTTACCATGTACAAGTAAATAGTAAATTAATATAATTATTTTCACGGACGCCTTTTGTTAAACAATTCTTAAAACAAGTCAATCATGTTAAAACTCTTTCCTGTGCATGAGCTATAAAATAAATCTTAAAAACAGTAAACCCAATACACACAATTTTCCCTGTAGTATTAAACCTGCCAAAAAAAAAATAAAATAACGTTTGTCATTTTGAGACCAATTTAATGGTGATTTTTATGTTGTTTATCTCCAACTTCTCACCCTAATGATAATCAAGGCAGGAGTACAAACACTGGGTACCTAACCATCGTTAGATTGAGACAGGACTAAAATAATTCACACAATATGCCATATGAAATATACAAAAGCTGTCCTTTTAACACCAGTACAAACAGTCCCTGGGTCACTGCACACAACAGACTGTCACAAACAGTACACTACTTTTACACAATACCTGTACCCATCGATTTTCATGAACAATAATCGTTAAGATATAAACCAGATTAAACAAACAAACCTCAATTGTTAACAATTTTTACTTGGCTTAAGATCAGAATTTAATTGTAAGAATGAATAAAACACAACACTTCTTATTTTACGCGTTCTAATACATACTATTAAAACATTTCACCCAAGCTTATGACAAAACAGCAAGCAATGTTGGTTTTTGTACACTACGAAAACTGTCACGTCAAGCATGACAAATATTTTACCGTTCCTTAGAGATCATGAAACCGAGTTTTGTTACATATCGTACACCCAACTAAGAAAAATCAACAATTTATGCAAGTCCTTGACTTAGTTACTATAGCAACACACGGCAGACGAAGCATTTTACTCCACATAGCCTTGTATTGAGAAAATGTGATTTTAAAATGTTCCCTAACCCACAAGCTGAGTCACATAAGCCTAACACGATGCAGGAAATATGCCAGCATTCATGTCTACAACTAAAAAACGGTTCAACATGCGAATGGTAAGTTAATTGGTTTAATATATTATTATGATTATTATTAAAAGGGTGCAACAAAAAGTCCACTAAAGTAAAACGCGAGGATATGCACGAGAGCTGCCTGCGTACATTGCTATAGCAGTACAAGGTCACAAGGAACCTGTCCCTGCGTGGGCTAGCGACTAGTTTCTAACGTACTATTACATTAGACCTATGATTGAACAACTCTGGATTTTAACCACAACAAAAAGAAACTATTACGTTAACATTAGTTCAACAACAAAACATGCAAGTTCTTAAAAATATTTTCGATGAAATAAAACAGTCATTACAAGAAACATTAAAAAATGACAGAATAAACATTTGTGATAATGGGTTCTTTGTTAGAATGTAACACGAGACATCTATATAAGCTAACTTGCTTAACCTCCTAAGCCTTTGAATCTTTTGAACACCGCATCTCCTGGTGACGTAACTTTAGAAAGACTATGTGACAATCAGGGATCAGTTAGTAACCGTATGTTAGTATAGCTGGAACCACTCAAAGAAACGTTCACATATTTCCAGAATTTAAAGTTCGTTTTCATCATTTGTATCAATACTCAATGTCTAATTATGATGAAACAAACCTTTAAAAGATCTAGTGACGTTTTACACGAATATAAACTTTCTAAAATACAAGTTTTCACACTTTATCTCTTTAAACCTTAATTAAAATATGAATCAATTTCGGTACATTTATTTATCAGCATTACATATTAAGTTTTGCTTCTGTCGAACGAATCAGTACTATCTTAATAGCTGAAAGTTGGTTTCACAAAGAACAACGCACGTTTTCTCAAGGACTAAAGAATATACATTAAAATAAATTTTCGGGAACCTCAATGCTTGAAAATTATAAGTTGTACATTATACATTATTTTTATATATTACTTAAGCCTAAAACGTTAACAAGATTATTGAAATTTTAATAATCATCTGTACATGTTTCGGTATAACTGCATTAAAAGAACTAGAAAATTCCCGTGAATTAGGCTAGGTACAATACATTTAATTTCTGGCAAAATACAAACTTAACACTCTGAACATTTTGATTTTCAAAATTTAAAACGAACATGTATATCAAAACTAAAAGTTTCGATTTTAACGACGATATAGTTCTATTATGCAACATTTCTAAAATTAATGCTCGCAGCTATACAACAGAAAAAAAAACAGAACTAGTGACAAGAAGGAAAAAGGCATTTTTTCAGTTATTTATTCTTTAAAATACGCCTGAGATTTAAAACGCAACACACACACGCCAAGTCTCAAAAAACACCTCACATCTACGTGATACAGTACGCAATCAGCTGGCTGGCAGCCATTTTCGTACTATTATCAGCTGACTGGCGAAATGCGTAACAAAGACAGCTGTTGAGCTCGTTGGTTGCCATGCTTGCAATAAATATTTGTCTGCGCATACGTTATTACTTAACTAAACCAATTACTGGTGCAGTTGTAATAATATCTTATTACACAGGATTTTTAACAATATAAAATTAAGCTAGCTTTGCAGCAAGTTACGCAAGAAGATATGGTTACAACAGCATCGCATTAAATTATACAGGATCTGTAGCAGGGATGGTTACAACAGCATCGCGTTAAATTAGACAGGATCTGTAACAAGGATGGTTACAACAGCATCGCGTTAAATTAGACAGGATCTGTAACAGGGATGGTTACAACAGCATCGCGTTAAATTGGACAGGATCTGTAACAGGGATGGTTACAACAGCATCGCGTTAAATTAGACAGGATCTGTAACAGGGATGGTTACAACAGCATCGCGTTAAATTAGACAGGATCTGTAACAGGGATGGTTACAACAGCATCGCATTAAATTAGACAGGAACTGTAACAGGGATGGTTACAACAACAAGTTCTTTTCGCAATAATATTAAGATCCTTCGATCCATTTATCGTATTTGTAAAATACCATTATTTGCAAAAATAAATTATACAGATTAGACCAGGTAATAGGTTTATTTAATCTAAAACTACTTACTATTAAACGATAATCATAAAGGAGAAGAGGTGGAAGTTAGGGACTTTCTACAAATAAATTTATTTCAAGTAAGAGTAATCAATCAAGATAAAGCTACATAGAAACTTGTTTTTCACTCTAAAGGATAGCTGAAGTGTAATGCGATGTCTTCCATCAGTGATGTTTGAAAACACGTTTAAAATAATAATAACCTGCTCTGCGATTAGAGGTCTATTGAACGACATAGTTTAAGTTCGAACCCTAAAAGGCTAACTTGGTGTTCTATTTTGACTAGAAACAATAATTTATTAAACTAAGTATTGTTGTTAGTACAACTTACACGTAATGTTCTAAAGAATCGATGTAATATATGAAATACACTTTGTAAAAACACTGTATTTATCCTAAACTAACAGATGTATTTTTAAAATAGGCAAAATAAGGAACGTCATAGTATTAACCATTTCATCATCTGACGCATTGGCTTCAGTTTTAACGCAAGGGTTTGTACGTGGTATTACTTTTGTAAGTTATCACGAAAGATAAAGATTTTAAGGTAAAGCTATTTCCACCTACAAATAAAACAATCCTATGGAAAAAACAAGTGTTACTTCAATTTCTACTCGCTCAAGTCTCAGTAAGTTAACCAAGCCTACTCTAATATTAACTTACCTATTCTGAATATTACGATTCAGTTGTTCAAGGTTTTTCTTTCTTTCCCATCCTTCGTCTGTCTTCACCCATGCTTCCCCAGGGGATCGCCAGTCTTTCCCTATGAATGGCATATTTTCAATGAAACTTTCCTGCACTGATACTCAGCTCTTCACGTTCCTGTTCCTCCTTCTGTCCTGGAAAACACTTATGATTAACTTTCACGATCAGCTGCGCTTGTGTTTACAGCTCTGTAATCACTTCTTAGACATGTTGACGGATATTACGTAGATCACGTGACTAGTTTGGGACCTAGTGTTTCTTTAATAGTGATTATTGTATCTAGAAAGATACAAAAATTGGGAATTACTCAAGTTTCGTGTCATAAATATCATTTTCTTAAAATATAAATCAAATACACAATACAATATGTAAGGAACAAAATTAAAATAACCAAGTTCATTTACAACTGGTAACTTTATGTTGCTGCCATCTAGTGAGCATGTTTATAATTTCCTACATTATTGAGATAATGCCCATACTTATTTAATTTGATATTTTTTGGGATTTTAAACTGCCATGTTTATTTTTAAGTAATAAAATTAAACACATATTTAAAAATAGGACATAAACAATAGTAATTTATAAAGTAATAAATAACACAAAACTAAAATCATTCTTACAGTAGAAATTATTTTAAAAGAACGAACTCTCTTTTAGTGATGACCAGAAACCCACCTGAAGTAAAAATGTATTCTCAAGACAGCTGGTATGGGTATTATAACTTTAATTAAAACAAAATACAGAACAACGTTTTGACCTTCGTAGGTCATCTTCAGGTTAACTTGAGAATAAAACTCTATTTTATTGAATGACACTGGAATATTTAGTTTAAGAAATACTTCAGATATCTTAATATTCTTGTTATGCAATACTGTGCAAAGGTGTTAGGACAAGAGAATATTTTGTCTTTCTTTCTATTTTATGAAGCTAATTCTTAAATAACATTATAGACTGTAAACATCAACATAGTAGTAATGCTTCACTGATTCCTGTTGACAACTGAATGAGACAGGGTGAGAATACTTACCATTCGTCAGAATTTCTATATATTTGTACCAAGGACATGTCATAAGAGTTCTGCTTGAGTGAATATACTAATCAAATTTAGGGTTTGAAATAATTGTCATGGTACCTTGTAAAATGTCTAAAGAAGTTAACATGGGTCTAGCATATGATAGTCGTAATTGCTAGAAGAAATCAATTTAATAGCACTCCACAAATAAACCTTGATAAAAACAGTGTTTAACACTATATATTAAGTTTTGTTGTTACACCATGGCCCATAAAATGTAGAGAATTGTCAGCAAAACAGAGAGTTCATGTAAAACCTGTACATGATGCCAGATGAATTATCCAACAAATTGTTACAGACTTGAAATGGTCCCCAAACACTGTAAAGTACACCCTAGATAGTGAGACCAGAAACAGATAAATATTAAAATAGGAAAAGAAGAGGCAGAACACCCGAACTCAATGATACTGATGTTAAGTATCTTAGTTTATACAGCTTTCAGGACAGAAGGAAGACTGTTACTGATCTCAATCATGAGATAGACAACCATGTACCAGATGATAGAACAGTGTCTAGATCTACAGTGTCAAGAGATACAACGAGAATGGAAAGTTTGGTTGTGTATCAGTTAATAAACCTTCACTTCAATCTTTAAATATTGTGAAGAGATTGAAACTTGCTAAAAAGTACAAAACCTGGACTGTTGATGATTAGAAAAGGGTGTTATGGACGTGTGAGTCCAAGTTTTAAATATTTGGTTCAATGCGTTGGGTGTACGTCCAGCGGAAGAAGGATACTTACCTAATACATAGCACCAACCACAAAGCATGGGGAAAGCTGTGCGATGGTTTGGGGGGGGTTTTACTGCTGAGGCGGCAGGAGATATTTGCAAAATATATGATATAATGGAACAGCGCAAGTACCATCAGATACTGATCCGTCATGGTATATTCAGTGGTTTGCGTATTATTGGTAACGGATTCTACTACCAAGAAGATAATGACCTCAAACACCTATCTAACCTGTGCAGACTGAGCTAAGAAATTAGCTGCAAGTGTCTTTAAAATGATACAATGACACCTCAAAGAACACTGATCTTAACCCAGTTGGTAGATCAAAAACGTGAGAAATCAAAAATTACTTTCAAATAAACTTTATAGGAGTGTATTAGAGACATTTGGAGTAAATTTCCAAAGGACACTTTGATTAAATATGTTGTAACAATGCCTGAAAGATTTTCTGCAGTTACTAAAACAAAAGAAGAAAACACAAAACATTAACTGTTTGCTGAACTCAAGCCTGTCCACTGAGTCTGTTTTACTAAATATGAAGATAAATATACTTCTGATGTTTCACCTGTGATTTAACTTCTACTGTTCTATAAAAGTAGCCTGAAATCTAATTTTTTATTTTGTTCTAACAAGTTTGCACAGTGCTGTACATATAAATCGATGTAATAAACCATCGGTACTAAAAGTTTGTAGTTCCCCTGTGTGTCAGCAACAAGTTTGCAGGTCTATAATAATTAAACGTGTAGTTTAATAACCAACTGCGGATAACTCATTGTGCTATAAAAAACAACAGATCTATAAATACGTTAGGTAATAACTGTTTACACAAACAGTGGTTAAGTACGTTGTGTTGAAACGATGTTAAAGTTTCAATCTCATGATTTGTTCTGTATTTTCAGGTTTTGGCCGCGAACCACTGAAATAAAAATATATTATCATGACAGTTGCTGTGGGTATTGAAACTTTAATTAAAATAAAATTGACCTGAAGATGACCTGAGAAGGTCGAAACATTTTTCTGTAGTTTAATTAAAGTTTTAATACACATACCAGTTGTATATAGAATACATAGTAATACTCCCCCTAGTGTACGCGAACAGTTGTTTTGAATTAAGAACAAAGCTATGAAATGGGCTATTCGCGTTCTGTTCACCACGCGTATCGCAACCTGGTTTTTGGCGTTGTAAGTTCATAGATGTACTGCTATGCCACTGCGGGCCCCCAAGAACAGAGCTCTGAATCATGGGTTTTTAAACTATGCTCCACCATAGTTATCTGGGGCTTCGCGAGGGAATTTTAAAATGTTAATATTTTTCTCTAAAACTATAAAATTGAATCAGAATACGCTGTACAAAAAAGTAAAATATATCTTTAATATAACACGTTTATCATGTATTGGGTCTTTTAATATTTTATTCTGCGTAACGTGAGACGATTTTATTTAGGTTATTTTCTCGCGGTGAAAGTGTTAATACAATATCAAATAACTTCGACAGTTGCATCACAGGTTGCTAGTAGAGGCGGCACCATCTCAAGATCGCATACATCATTGAAGATGCAAGATAGCCTAGTAAGGCCTGGCATGGCCGAGCGCGTAAGGCGTGCGACTCGTAATCCGAGGGTCGCGGGTTCGCCCTCCCAGCCGTGGGGGTGTTATAATGTGACGGTCAATCCCACTATTCGTTGGTACAAGAGTAGCCCAATAGTTGGCGGTGGGTGGTGATGACTAGCTGCCTTCCCTCTAGTCTTACACTGCTAAATTAGGGACGGCTAGCACAGATAGCCCTGCGCGAAATTCAAAACAAAGCAAATAAACCAATGAGCTCGATGACATCATGTTTCATTTTGTTCAAGATTTATTAATATTTTCTTATTTGGCTTAAACATTTCTATTAAAACACAAAAAATGTAAAAATAATAGATTACCCTTTTCCTTTAGAAAAGCCCCCCCTCCAGTGGCTCAGCGGTATGTTTGCGGACTTACAACGCTAAAAACCGGGTTTCGATACCCGTGTGGGGAGAGCACAGATAGCTAGCTCATTGAGTAGCTTTGTGTTTAACTCAAAACAACAACAATACCTTTAGAAAAATATATTATTCTAGCGGCCTAGTCTTTTTTCCACAAGTCTCAATGTCTGACTTCGTTATGGCAACACTGATCTTAGATCAGTATGATTAGTATGATGATAAAACTCAAGTGCTCTAACAAGTTTTCATTAATAAGCTATTTTGTGTCCGTGAAAATACGTTTGACGTGCCAAAGATATAAGAATACGTTTTTAGACAAATTAATAATTAGCTGTCATCCTTATAATGGATAAGTGGCTGAATATCAGTAATAAATCTGATACGAGTAAAAATCTTCCCAGGCCTAGGCCAAATACGATTTTATCTGCACTACTGTCTTGTGCAAGCACTTAAACGCAGGATGATGTAAGAAGTACCGAAACAAGAAATAAAAGAAAGCATGATGAAAGTTGTATTGAATATGGTTTTACATGGACAGGTAATGAAGATGAACCTAGTGGATTGTGTGTTGAATATGGAACGATGTTGAGTAACAGTAGTTTGCATCCAGCAAACGGCATCTAGAAACAAAACACTCCTAACTAAAAAATCGAACTTCCGAGTATTTCAAAAGAAAGTGTTTGCAATTAAATGCAAGGAAAGCTACATTTTGTTTGTTTGTTCATCAGGACAACAAATATGCTTTTATTGCTTCATGTCGTGTTAATTATCGTATTGCAAAAGCAGGTGAAGCTCATACAATTGCAGAAGGTTTGATAGAACCATGCGCAAAAGATTTGGTAGAGTGCAAGATTGATGAGAAATTTCTTTAAAACATTAACTCTGTGCTCCTTTCTGACAACCCGGTTTCTCGAAAAATCAAGGATACGTCAGAAAATTGCTTAACGGAGTTAATAAGGCGAGTAAAAGCGAGTCTAACTTTTTCTCTGCAGATGGATGAATTAACAGATGTCGCAGGTTATGCGATGATGCTTGTGTTTATTCGCTATATTCACGAAGCTAGTTTTGAAGAAGATATGCTAATTTGCAAACCTCTGCCTACTCAAACAACAGGCGAAGAAAAAATTAAACTGTTCGAGTTATTTGTGGAGAAAACGTGATATCCAATGACAGCTTTGCTCAAGTATTTGTACTGATGGAACTACAGCTATGATTGGAAAATTTTCAGGCTTAGTGGTACGCATAAAAAAAGAAAAACTCAGACATCGAGAGTATCCACTGCTGTTTTCATCATCATGCACTTGCAATGAAACGAATGCCAGAAAACTTAAGAGGTATTGGGTATGTGATAAAAATAGTTAATTTTATTAAACCAAGATCACTCAATCTGAGGATCTTCAGTTTACTTTGTGAGGATATGGGAAGTTTGCATAAAAATTTGCTGCTTCGTACTGAAGTCCAATGGCTTTCTCCGGGTAAAGTGCTTTTTCGGTTTTACGAACTGAATGAGGAGATAGGTTTCTTTTTATCTAAATGCCATTTTGAACTTTCATAAAAATTAAGGGACAAATGCTGGATACAGAAAATGGTTTACCTTTTTAACGTATTTGCCTATCTAAATGAAGTGAATGGTACAATGCTGAGTATCAGGGTAACGTACTTCAAAGCTCAGATTTGAAGCACTTCAACGTAAGCTAAAACTTTAGGGTGAATGTATAATTATAAAAGAACTAGATTGATTCGGGAATCTCAGTGTTTTTTTACTTATGAATGAAATTTCCTTGAGTGAAGATGCAAAAGTTTCAGTCTTGCAGCACATATCTGATTTGTGTATAACTCTTGGGGAGTACTTCACTTCTCATTTAGAAAAATTACTGTGGATTCAAAATCCCCTTGTTGACACTGCAAATACCAACGATTTGCCTTTGAAAGAGAAAGAACAGCTTATAGACTTTTCAACTGATTACACCCTAAAAACAAAATTTCAGCAAATTTTGGATTCAAATGGCCATGGAATAACCTGAAATAAGTAACAGAGCTTTCAAAAATTTTGATGCGTTTTCCAACAACATATCTTTGTGAGCAAACATTTTTACTGTCTACAGCTACAAAGACCAATTTAGAAACAGGCTAAATATTGAAGATGATTTGCACTTACAGGTAACAACCATAACTTCAATTATTGAACTACTTTGTGGACAAGAGCAAGCTCATCGGAGTCACTAATAAATAAATAAGCACACTGTACTTTCAGTGATATAAATTTTGCAAGTAGAAATTTTTGAACAAGTGAATAGAAGAAACCATTTTTCTTTAAATATTGATATTTTAAATAAATTTATATTCTAAAAGTTTGAGTAAACTTTATTCTTTCTGATGTGAAGCTCCGCAGGTCTAAAAACTCTGGGAGCCTCTGGTCTAAACGATTCAGCTCTAAACAGAGACATTTTAACATTAAATATATGGAGATATGTAACTTTAGGAATAGTTTCTTACCTTTGAATGATACGTAAGTGCTTTGTATTCTCAAGAGGGCTGGAATGGGTATTAAAACTTCAATTAAAATAAAATACAGAACAACGTTTCGACCTTCTTAGGTCATCTTCTGGTTAACATAAGTCCTTTATTTAGGCACTGGTAAACATAGGTTGTTACAGTTTTAGTATTAAGGAAAATGAGCACAAACAGTCTAAATAAAAAGAAACAAATCAAACTGGCGCTGGCCGTAGGAACGTGAGGCAGTGGCCATTGTTTGACTCTTTATAATGAAGAACACGAGCGTTGCAATATTTACAATAATGTTGAATTTTCTCTGGTGTGTGAATTGTTTCTCTGAGTATCCCTTATTTATTTTATTCATCATTCCTTCAAAAAGTACGAAATTTGACTTAAATTACTCGCTATAATTTCGTTATCGCTGAAAAAAGCATGCTTTTATTAACCTGCAATCCTGTTTGGTTAGAGACCTATCAACTAAAAATGGGTCTGGCATGGCCAGGTGGTTAAGGCACTTGACTTGTAATCCGAGAGTCACGGGTTCGAATCCCGGTCGCACCAAACATGCTCGCCCTTTCAGTCGTGGGAGTGTTATAATGTGGTGGTTAATCCCACTATTCGGTGGTAAAATAGTAGCCCAAGAGTTGGCGGTGGGTGGTGATGACTAGCTGCCTTTTCTCTAGTCTTACACTGCTAAATTAGGGACGGCTAGCGCAGATAGCCCTTGAGTAGCTTAGCGCGAAATTCAAAACAAAAACGTTTGTGTAACATTTATATTTAATTACAGAGGGAAACTAATTCGAAACTAAAGTACTGTAAAGATTACTGTGGTGTGAATGTCTTTTGCTTAAATACTGTCTTTTGTTTTATGGGAATTAAAATGTTGCGTATATTCTTGTTGTTCGTTATTAAGCACGACTATACAGAAAAGGTTATGTGTATAGAAACACAGTTTCTAGAGACGTTAAGTCCGCAAAAAATACCATGTACCATTGGAAGTCGCATATATGCTTAGCGTTTAATATGAATATAGGGACGTTTAGGGAAATTTATTTGAACATAATAATAAGGATAAATATATAATAATTATTTTAACAAAATCGTGTATTTTATCTTATACAGTAAGCATATAAATCAGCCATGCCTATTTAACGAAGTACATAATATTATAATGCTATGTAATAAAGTTTTATTTATTTTAACTATTTTATAATTATTTAATTTCAGCAGAGTATTTATATTTCAATAAATTTCATTAGTTTATTTCAAGTGTTGTTTTATTCGTATACAAAATTATTATTACAAATATTTTGTTTCTCATAAAATACTTTCATTTAAAGACTTAAAAAATCAACCAGGCTTTTGTAGGTAACGTCGTTTTAAACGGTTGTGAAGGCTTTGTTGAACGTTATAAAGATAGAGATAGTTCTGGTAATGGTTGATGTTATGAAATTTTTTATTATTAATATTATTCTAAGATTTACAAGTTCACTAACATAATTAGTGTATTCTATTATTACTGTTAGTTCTACTCTGTTAATTTCGAAGTAGCTTTAGTGTAACCTCAACTTCGTCATTATTTCTAGTAACACTTAGTACTTAGTAATAGCTTCAGCCTAATCAACGTTAATTAACTTATTGTTAAAAACTTGCAAGTTATGTAACAAAAAAGTTGCATTTGCTAATAAAATAAAATGCCTTCAAGTTTACTAGTTTTAGATTTAGATTAGATTACTATTAGTGTTAGGGTAAAAGTTTTGGGTGTTCTCACAATTATATCAACTTTCATCACATCTGTACACCTGGCTTCCATATAGAACCCGACGATAAATATTTTTTCATTGATTAGTTATTTTTTTATATAATTGTCACATTATCATCCTCTGACACAAAATTGTAAAACTTTTGATGTTTTGCAGTTGAATAATTTTGTGAATAAAAAGTTGCATGGGGTCTGCAGATTTGGAGCTCTGTGTCTTCATCAGGCATTGTGTATATGGACTCACAGAGGTTATCCATTGTGATAAACAGTGATTACATATTTAGATCTCTCCTGAAGTGAAGTAATGCTCGCAACCCACTTCAGAGACTTTTCCAGGATCCTCATGAAATGTGGAAAAGCGTAAAATCTACCTTTGTAGATCTGGGATTGCTTGACACAAGACAGCATGCTGGTAAAGGTGTTCCAACAACAAAAATACGATCTTATCTTTGCCAAAGAATCACAAATAGGAAAGTCCATCAAACCTGTACAGCATATGAAAACCGTGTTTGTGCTGATCACTCCCCACCCAGTGTATGTGTGATGAATGTTTGTAAAATGAGTGATAAAAGATATGAGGAACACTTTATGTTCACTCAGAATACGTTTTACTTACATGTTGTCCAAAATTTAACATCAGTTCAGCTCTGAAACAAAGTTTGATGTAGTTCAACCCTCTTGAGTCCATTCGGACTCCAAGCACTTTTTTGTACAATTTAGTGTTTTTTGTTACATTTATTTGAGAAATCTGTTTATTCATTCAGTATTTTATTAGTTTTAATTGTGAGATATCAATTAGAGAAGAAGTGGCCCTATATTATTGGAATATATGTCAATGATGACAATATTTTGTCTAAATATGAGAAAATGGATATAAGTAAATTTCATATTTTGTAATAATAAATAACATATTATATACTTATGGTGCACAGTCTTTCTTACAGTCTATCTACACAATGATATGAGAAGCCAGTGTGTTAACTTTTCAACATCTAAATCATAGCTTCAACATTATGATCATTAAATATATGTGGGGTCCATATGGACCCCAGGTGGACTGAAAGGTGGATATTTTAATGTGTACTGATAAAAATTAATAGTGTTACTAATACAGTGTTATAGTTTATACCCTAACCTTTTGTTATTTAACTAAGAACATAAAGTATGTTTACTGCTGCTAAATCTAAAGGCTTGCTATGTATAGCTATGTTAGTAGTTACTAATTGGTCATTTTTTGTAGTTTCTGCTCAATTTATAAAGTGGTCTGTTTACTTATACAGGTACTGATAGAAGGCACCATGCTATTTATTTTTACTATGTTGGATAACATTTGTTCTTAATGACCCTTTACTGTAAACAATAGAACAAAAATTTAGTACCTGAATTGTAAGTGACTATAATTAAAAGATTAGTTTAAATAAAAAAAAAGAAGCCCATTTGTTCCATTGAGGTTGTCTGTGAAAAAAATGTAATCCTTGAATTATCCAGAAATGTGAGTGAATTCATGTGTCAACTTTTTGTTTCTTTGGTATAGTTGTGCTGTACTAGCTGTTTGTTTGTAGAATTCAGAAATATAATTTTCACATTTATGCAAGTGATTTCTGATGCTGGTCAAGTTAACATTTTTGGTCAGTTGTCCAAGAGAGTGAATGTTTGTTTTAGAAGAAATACAAGAATATATGCTCATGTAAACATGGTAGATAACAAATGTAAAAATGTTAAACACTGGTACATGATAGGCAGCAGATATTAAACTGTGGTTTAAGAAAAATCTAGATAATTATAATACATTGTTTCAAAATGAAACCAAAAGCTTTGTTGTGAGAGCAAGTTTCAATTGTAGGTAACACTGCATGTATTGATAAAGTTCATGTAAACAAACTATAAGACTGATTGCAGTTACTGTTTATTTTTATGGTAAATGAAGTGTCATTAGATGTAACCTGACAAAGATCAAAATGTGTGATGTAGTCTGCCTAGAAGTGTTGGTCATTCCACAATATTTGCATGGTTGTGATTATAGTGAATAGAAAGACACAGTGATAGGACTAAAGTGGAGAAAAACTTGGCCAGAAATATTTAATAACAATAAAATAAAGAGATTACTTAAAGAACAATATCCTTAGATGGTAGTTTTTGCCAAGTTTGTAGACAATTTCCAGAACTTTAAGGTAGGAACTTGAAAGATGGTGAGTATATTGAAAGTAGAAATGTTTAGACAAATCTAAAGAAACAGTTTACAAGAAGACTGGATGAATTATTCAGGGAGTATATTAACATCACAAAGTTGAAGTAGTGTTAAAGTAGGAATGAGCTATTTGGACAACAAGCTACATAAAGATTTTTGTTAAAGCATTACGGAGGTTTGAGATATCAAATAATAACAGATTTAACACACTGATAGTCTTCCAGTAAGACCTAGATGACCGACTGGTGCTCTGTTTTTAAAGGCCACTTATTGGCAGGTATACAACAGCTATTTGTACATACATAATGGCTGGTACACAACAGCTACATATACACTCTTCCTATAAAAAGTGATTGTGAAATGAGTAGTGAGACCCTGGAAAGTATCTGCAAAATAGACTTGGGAGCCATGTTAAGATATTAATATCCTTTCAAATTAATTAAATGAAAGAAATTATTTAATGAGAGCTAGTTTAAAGGGGAGAGAATGGTGATATCAAAACCAAACTTGTGGACATTGCAGCAAGAGTTGAACAGGAAATTCTGAAGCCAATTAATATGAGGGAATTACAGCAGAACTTTTTGGTGAGTTTGTTGGAATAAATACAAATGTATATCATGGGAAAATGTTGTGACAAAGTAAATGAACTTAACTTTAAAGAAAATAAGTAAATGTCACAGTTATATTGCAGTAGTTCATTACAATGCACACAACTTACAGCTAGTAGTGTGTGATGTTAAAAACAGGTTGTGGATATCTCTAGATGAATTTAAAAATGTCTTAAAAGACATTTGAAAGGCATTGTTATTATTCCATCTAAACACAAGATGGAACTTTTTGAATCTAAAGGTAAATTGAATCAGGAATTGAAAAATTATGGTAGGGTTCAGCAGGTATGCTGGGCAGTAAGCTAAAACAGAGCATAGAAAGTTGACTGATAATTAATACAGCTGTGAGGTATTTCTACTACATGTAAAGATGACAGATTTGTTTTTTAACTTATTACACTTCATGATGGACTGGATAAGTTTTCTAAAATTTTAGTCATTTGTTAACAGAAGAAAAGTTTGGTTTCCAAAGTAGAAAAGAGGGTAAATAAAAGTTTGTCAACATAAGGAGGCAAGACAATGTTGTGTAACTGTCTGAGTGAATTGAAAATAGTGGAAATGAATACACTTGGAGAAAGGAGGCATCATGATACAACAAATGAAATAAATGCTGACAGATTAGATGTTTGTCAAGGGAAAAAGAGATTTGCAAAACATCTTGGAGGAGAACTCCTTTGTCCAGTGACTTTGACAAAGTAAAGATGATAGTTTTGAAGATTTCAGAGGCTATAGAGATGAAGAATTGAGTTATTACTAAGGCTATGTAAGAATAAAGTAACATGCCTTGTAAGAATGGTTGAACTTAAATGTACATCACTAGAAATATCAACAGAGCTGTTAAAGGTACATATAGGAACATCTTAGTTAATGAGAGTGTAGAGCATATATGATATATCCTACCTCTAGCAAATGTTGACAGTTTTTCCATCAGTGACAGGATATGGAAGAATTTAATCAACTTAACTTTAAAACAGCAACAAGAGTATCTATAAATTAAGGAACTTTGTATATTTTAGTAAGAGTCAAGATAGATGGGCTAACAAAATTATGATCCAACAAAAAGCATTGTGAATGGTTGAACTGTAGTAAGGGACAAGAGAAACTAAAAGTCATGCATGCTGTGGTAAAACAACTAGTAGATGGTCTACATCTGAAAAATGAACCAGGGGAAATGGTGGAAAACTATTTTTTATTTATACTTAAATGAGTGAATAGCTAACACTGACGTACTCAAGATTCTGTAAGTATTGTAGTTCTATCAAAGTAACGACAAAGAGAAAAATGTATGTTATGAAAATTAGTTTAGACATAATGGTTTAAAATTTATTTACAGTGTTTCTATTAATGGTGAAAATAAGAAAAATATTTTGTTCTCCATTACACATTGTATTATTCAGTTTCTTAGTACTTTTCTGAATTGCCTGTTGTGATTTTTAACATCATTTAAAATATTGTTAATACTTTAAATAGTTAAAACAAAACAAAGTTAGTGAAACTAGGCCCACTTGACAGAGAAGAAATTGAAATGTCAGTGACAACACTGTTGCAAGTTAACTTGGATATCAAACGTGTTGTATGGAACACAGAAAAGAAGTATTATAAGGGGGAAGTAGCAGTTTTGAGTGCATCATATTTTATAGTTTTATCAGTACGTGTGACATTACTCTAAATAGATTGACTGGTAAATAACTGAAGTAGATTTAGCATGGTGTAGTGTTAGCTCTTCTATAATCTATTATTAACTATCACTAGATTGGAATTTGGATTTTCCAACTGTATTTCCAGTGGATTGGGATCTGGATTGTCCTGCTGTATTTCCAGCAGACTGGGATTTGGATTATCCTGGTTTATTTCTAGCAGCACCTCCCCAGTTGCTCAGCGGTATATCTGCAGACTTATGATGCTAAAAACTGGGTTTTGATACCCGTATGGTGGGTAGAGCACAGATAGCCCATTGTGTAGCTTTGTGCTTAATTCAAAACAACATTTCTAGCAGACTGGGATCTGGATTCTCCTGCTGTATTCTTACTATACTGGGATCTAAACTCCCCTGCTGTATTTCTAGTAGCATGTTCATTGTTTAGCAGTCAGCATAAGAGCTCTCAACAAGAGGACAGTGTTTCTTACAAAAGATTGATTGATACACAAACAGTTTGTAGAACATCGATTTTGTGACCAGTTTATATAAGTTCTGATTATGAGATTTAATTGTAATTTGAAAATGCAGCCTGTGTACATTTGTAGGTATACTTTACCAGTTTTAATTGTAGAACCACATTTGTTTTTACATATAATCAGCAAAAGGTTGTCTTGGCAGGAAATTCTTTGTAAAGTGGTAACACAGGTTCACGTGTTTTAAAACTAACGAATGAAAGTGGATTTTGAAGTCTAGCGAAGTGAAGCATCTTGTGGTCTTCCCCACTATAAGTTTGAGTTTTACAGCCAGAATACACCAGATGCTATTGTATTTAGTAAGGTGTACAGACATTTATAGTTCATGTCAGGTAACTGAAGATGTTAGATGTTACTGTGTTAAAGATATACAAAAACTTGTACTTAGTAGAAAGTTGGGATTTGTGTCAGGTGACTAAAGACGTATATTCAGTAGGGTAGATGTTACTGTGTTAAAGATATACAAGAACTTGTACTTAGTAGAAATTTAGGATTTGTGTCAGGTGACTAAAGACGTATATTCAGTAGGTTATGATTTGGAAACTGTTTAAAATTAGATGACCGGTGCAGAAGTGTTAAACGTTATACTTATTAGGGTATGATATAGAAACTTGGAGTTTGTGTCAAGTGACTAAAGATAGATTTTGAGAATTGTGTTTCATAGAACATTCATCTGTTGAGTAGAGTGCAGTGAAGGACCAACAGAAAATTACTTGCTTTAACAAAATATTAAGTTGTGAGAACATTTTGAGATACATTTGATTTTTTTAAAATGTGTATCAACCTAAACAATAATATAACTAAAGTATATACCAGTATGGAAAAAAATAAGTTGAAGTTTATTATTATTGGTTCAAATAGCGGATTATATGACAATATGGGTAATCTGTGTCATTCATTTTGTTTATTATTATAATATTCATAATCTAAAATAATTGGTGATTGGTTGAATTTTAAAAACATTTTCTCTGGTTAAGGAGAAAACTGTTCTAAGCCTTTTCATAACATCTAAAAAGCTTTAATAATTTTAAAACTTGTCTAAAACATTGCATGTAATTTATGGTATATAAAGTATAAAACAAGAAGTACATACTATCTTTTATAGTTTTGGTGATTAATTCATGTAGTTTTATAAGGATTATTTATTGCTTCCAGGGAACCAGAGAAAATAATTTGTAACAGTGTGATTCTCTGAGTAGACAAACCACCTTACAAAATATGGCGAGACCCCGAAAGGTGGGTAGAAAGTAATTTTGTAAATTAATTATAGTTACCCCAACTGTGAAGTTCAGATGAAATTCACACGTTATTAAATTCTTAGAGCTGATATCTTCTAGTATGGTGTTTGTTTCTAGTTTTGATGTTTTAATATTTTAATGTAATCTTGTTTTGTAAAAACTTAATATGGTATTAGACCATTTCTTATGAGTTTCTAACACTAAAGTTTGAAAGTGTCATAGATATTTTGTTCTGTTATGTCAATGTAAACTTACACTGTTTCTTATAAATTCATTGAAATAATATTGTTTTCCTTGACCTTTTCTTATAGATGTCTTTTTTTTTCTAATATTTGTATGTAGATGATCCTAGAACATTTTTTTACAAATTTCTCTGTGATGTTCTAATACAACTCTAGATTGTACTGTAGAAATTGAAAATCTGCCATTTTAATGTACCTTTCTTGCTAGTATTTGTGTGTGTGTTTTAATGTGGGTTATTTTCTTAAGCAATTTGAGTTTCATTTGCCCACAGAATGATGGTTGTGAAGAAATGATATATTTGGATGCATATTAAAACTTATATTTTAATTATTTGAATGATAATTTTCAAAGTATGTTTATTGCAAAAAATTAATTTTATGAATGAAACAGACAAACACAAGAGTTGAAAAACTCAACTCTGCCAAGAAAGAAGTTAATGTGGACAGTGTTGGCAGTGTGCAAGAGAAGAAATCTACAATATTGAATCAAAGAAGAAATGTCACTGCAGGTATGATATATTTTGAAGATAATGTCAGTGGTAAATGTGGATACAGATGAGGTGGTTACAAGCTTGTGGCCATCAGATGTGGTAACAGATATTATAATAAAGTTATCTTCTGTTGAGACACAGGGCAGCTCTCAGGGTTCAAGATCTTATCAAATTAAGTTTTCTTTTGTCTGTGTCTCAATACACGTGCAGATATGTTTTTAACTTGCTTGTACATTCGAAAGTATAGATTTATATTAATACAACCCTAGCATCCCTTAGAAATACTTATCCAAGTTTTTATTTATCCAATTACTTTCCCCTCTGTTTCAATTACCTTGTGTTGAGTGATTTTTATGATCACACAGTAAGTGAGTTGGACAATAAATAATAAACCTTAACCTTGAAACAAGATAGAATCATGGTCAGAAATTAAAACAAAATATTCTTTACGTCATTATAAAGTAAAGACACTGAGGTAAGCTGTGATGTAAGGTTTCTGAGAAAGTCACAAGAAGTTGTTAGAGTAAAAAACAAGTGTTTCTCTTGCAAGGTTTACAAAACTTAGGAACAAACCACAAACCTGAGTTTTTTAATACTTTATCATTTATTCTAAGCTTTCCATTATAGATAATATTTTTACATGGGAACATAAGATATGTAGGGTTAGTGAATATGGTAAACTAAGAAGTCTGTGAAGGCATGCTATTCAGATAACAGAAAAGGTTTCTAAATTCACATGTTTTAGTAAATTTATTAATACTTTATGTAAACAAATTATAGTTATTACAGAGAAACTAAACTTGACATATAAAGTCTAATTAGGAAAATATATGTCTAGGCCTAGGAAATGAATCAAATTCTACTTCATGTCAGTAGGTGTTTTTTTTTTTTCATGGATGTGTAACTTGTTAGAGATAACTAAGAAATAGAAATACTTGGTGAAAATAAAGTGACTTTGAACATTGAAAATTCAAAATGGGTCTTTATTCAATAATATTAAAAGAGAGTTGTTTCTTTTATTATATATTTTCAACAATACTTAAATAGCTTTTATGAACTGACAAGGAAATAAGTGTGCTGTTATTAGAACAACAGACACAAAAACTACAGATTTATTGAAAACAAACTATTGGATACTTGTACATGATTTTGGGCATGCCATAAAAAATATACTAGGAGATGAAAGTCTTTTATAATGTTTTTTATAACTCAAATGCTAAATCAGATTAGATATTTTTTAAGCAAAAGTAGATGTTATGTAGAAAGATTGTACCAAATTTCATGCAGTTTAATTAAGAGATGTTAAATGTAAGAACAAAACAAAGAAGAGTGACTAATCTTATCAAACTCGTGCAATAAAATAGTATACTTTAAATAAATATGTTTTAATACATAACAGACATGTTACATTACATACTACTTACACTACCAGGCCACTGCAGAGTAGAAGTTCAACCTCATTGAGTAGTTTCTAAATATGTTCAGAAATGAACTTTGACATTTACTTTGGAATACAATTAGAGGGTAAGAGCTTTGGTATTTTTAACTTCAAATTTTGCCTTAAAAGTAATTAAGGAACACCAGCTTTACACAGTATTAGGGTAGAGAAAATAAAAGATAATGTTTAAACTTTTAACAGAAAAAAGACACTATTTGTTTAAGAGGTTCTAGAGCTTGTATAAATTAAATATGAAAACTGTATGGTCTGAAAAAATAAAAGTTTTTATTTATAGCATGAAATCACTTTTTATGTAGACTAACTATTTAAAACTGATAAAACATTGCATCTTTTTATGAAGTGGTCAATTTCCTGAGTGGTCTACTTCCAATTGATAGTGGTTAACAATAAAATATCTTTATGAAGTGGTCAATTTCCTGAATGGTCTACTTCCAATTGATAGTGGTTAACAATAAAACATCTTTACGAAGTGGTGAGTTTCCCGAGTGGTCTACTTCCAATTGATAGTGGTTAACAATAAAACATCTTTACGAAGTGGTAAGTTTCCCGAGTGGTCTATTTCTGGTCACTAGTATTTAACAAAAAAATCTTCTTATGAAGTGGTCAGTTTCCCAAGTGGTCTACTTCCAGTTGCTAGTGGTTAACAATAAAATATCTTTACGAAGTGGTCAGTTTCCCGAGTGGTCTACTTCCAGTTGCTAGGGTTAACAATAAAATATTTTTACAAAGTGGTCAGTTTCCAGAGTGGTCTACTTCTGGTCGTTAGTAGTTAACAATATAATATTTTTATGAAGTGGTCAGTTTCCCGAGTGGTCTATTTCTGGTCACTAGTATTTAACAAAAAAATCTTTTTATGAAGTGGTCAGTTTCACAGGTGGTCAACTTCCGGTCGCTTGTTGTTAACAATAAAATATTTTTATGAAGTGGTCAGTTTCCCAAGTGATCTTCATCTGGTCGTTAGTGGTTACAGTGAATCTAAAATGATAGTTTAATTAGCTCTACCCATTTGATACAGAAATTGAAATGATTTCAAGAACTTTCTCTTAATATTTAACAACTCCAAGTAGTTATTGAGATCTTTGTGGTAATTTTTAATGATTTAGTTTCTCATGGTAGAAAAAACTCAGCAGTCTGTGCCAGATACTATGGAAACAGAGGGTTCTGCCAAGTCTGAAGGTGATGTTACAGAGACTGTAACCAGTGATAGTGATGTGGCAAGTAAAAATTCTGTAAACAAACGAGGTAGAAAGAGACGCCTGAATGCGGAAATAGTACACAAACCCAAAAAAATAAAAGGTAAATAAAATGTGAACTGTATTTAAGGCCAATTTTTCATGTAACTTTAAGTGCATCTTTGTTGATTTTATCTTGTATATTCCAAAATATTTGTAATATGATTTGTGAATTAAACAGTCAAGCAGCTTTCTTTAAGTCTGTGCACTGAGTAGTACAGGTTTCTAACAGTTATTTCTAAATTTTCAATCCATGAGTATTTCTGTAATAGTTTATAAGTTTTATTTTAAATTTCTCTGATTTTGAAATTGATTACAAACATCAACATTTTTAACGTGCAAACAAACTGTTACACTTAGCATTAGAACAATTCTTTTTCTTTCTTAGTACTTCTTGAAGTTCCAAAGTTACCCACTAGAAGGGGTTTGGTATTGACTGTTGGACAGGGAGATATTGGACAACTTGGACTTGGGGAAGATGTGTTGGAGAAGTCCCGGCCAGGAATTGTAGCTTCTATTCCTGATCTTGTAGTTAGTGTAGCTGCTGGGGGTATGCACTCTGTGTGTTTAACAGTCAAAGGAGAGGTAATGATAATTAACTATGTATTTGGATGCAAGAAAGAAAACATTGCTAGTGTTGTTTTTCTGTTAAATACAAAATTATTTTTGTAATAAATATTTAGATGTTAATGTTTTTATTAACATAAAAGGTGACATTATATAACAATGTCAAAAGAATGACACTTGTTTAATGGGTGTACTTAAATCTTGGGGCACTTTCATAAGATTATTCAAATTATTCTTTGAAATAACCAAGCAAACCCAACCTTAAAGAGCATTCCTTGGACAAGGAGGTGGTTAAACTGTGCTTATTGCAAACTTTTAACAGAATCACATTCATAACTTAATAACTGTTTTGTTACTAGTATATGGTAACTTGCATAGCTTTTAATTCCATTTTCTACATAACTTAAGCTTTGATTTCAAAAATAAATATTTAAATAAATTCTGAGTCTGCCCCTCTGAGTAACATGATGCTATGTGTGACTTCTCATTTATTCTGTTTTTTATTTTCTGTCCTAAGGGTGTCAGTAATTATACATTAGATATACCACAGTATGAAATTCCAACTTATTCTCTGACTGATATTCCACTATTTCTTTAGTCCACATTGACTCACCCTTCACACAGTTTGTCTTTTAAGAATTATCTGTATCTCTAACATTGGTATTGGATGTGTTTACAACCAATGGAAAGAGCATGTTCCAAACTAAATAAATTAGTTAATTATCTGTTTTAGTTTATATGCCAAAGCATATAGTTCACAGAGAGAATGTGTTTAGACTAGACACATTGCTCCAAGTAGTAATAGAATTTTTTTAACCTATTTATTGGTTATTTTGAAAGCCAGATACATTATAGTAGTTTGTAGGCATGTTATTTTAGTACCTGATATATTCTTTGTGTTCTGAGATGCATATTTGAAAACTACTTTAATTATTTGAAAAATATTGTACTAAGAAAATAAAAAGGCTTACTACATCTCAGTGTTATATATTGTTATATATTTTGTAACAAGTGTACCTAAAGGCTAAAATCTCTTGATGAATAAGAAAACTTTAATCTCTTATGATCTCTGAGGATGAGGAACACATCAGTTTGTTATCCTAAGATCTCTCAATGATTTTTTGATTGAAAAGGTTAGAAGGCTGAAGCTTTTAGGATAAATAATTTTAATTGTCCTTTGCAATCTGCAGTCATTCTAGAAAAAAAAAAGTTTTTGAGTGTATTTCACATTTATCAACTAACAAATTTATTTTGCTATGCTTAGTGTTAGAATAGAGAAAGTAAGAGAACTTAAAAAGCATCACCAAAAATATCTTTCATTATTCACTCAGTAGGTTCTAAAAGTCATGCAAGTGAAAAATGAAAGCTGTAAGATGAAGTATTTTTATTCTTATCATGAATATCACTTTTTACTCAAATATTCAGCTAATACTTAAGTTCACAGACAAATCTTTAGTAAAGATACTGAAATAAAATCAGATTTTGAGTTTACAACATACTTGTAATATTTACTAAAAACTTTAGAAATACTCTGAATGAAGATATGTATAGTAAATTCCAGATTATTATTAGGGGGTGGTTACAGTACCAGTCAAATTGACCAACCCAGTGCCATAGGATTATGTTATTCTGATTACATTGAAGTATTCTGTAAGATAAACCTTGTTTTATTAAAATATATTGAGCCTTATGTTAGTAAAGAAATACATATAAGAAGGTTTGTCATATTGTAAGCATTCAAGCTTAATAATGACGTTTATTGTTTGTATGAAGTGTGAGTGTGTGATTAAGCTGCAGCTGAGGAAGTGGCATGAAAGTTTATTATTTTTATAAGGTGTACACGTTTGGTTGTAACGACGAGGGAGCTCTTGGTCGAGTAACAGACGGGAAGGAAGCAGCTGAGTTCGAGCCAGGCAAAATTGAAATAAGTGAAAAAGTGGTCCAAGTGTCCGCTGGAGATTCACATTCTGCAGCACTAACAGAAACAGGCAAAGTGTTTGTCTGGGGAAACTTTAGGGTAAGCCTATTTGTGTTGAAGTCCTGTTAACTGAGCAAATTCAACTTGATTTTCTTGTATTAGATCTTTACTAGCAAGACAAACTAAAGTTTGAATCTTACAACTAAAGGTTTTGATTATATGGATCACTGTGGTGGTTTGTTTGAATCTCACAAGTAAAGGTTTTGATTGTATGGATCACTGTGGTGGTTTGTTTTGTATCTCACAGCTAGAGGTTTTATTTTTGGATCACAGTGGTGGTTCATTTGGATTCTCACAACCAGTGGTTTTATTTGTGGATCACAGTGGTGGTTCTTTTGGATTATCACAACCAGTGGTTCTAATTGTATGGTTCACAGTGATGGTTTGTTTTGATTCTCATAACCAGTGGTTTTAATTGTACGCTAGTCGCAGTGGTGATGTGTTTTGTATCTCACATCTAGAGGTTTTAATTGTGTGGATCACAGTGGTGATGTGTTTTGTATCTCACATCTAGAGGTTTTAATTGTGTGGATCACAGTGGTGGTTTGTTTTGTATCTCACATATAGAGGTTTTAATTGTGTGGATCACTGTGGTGGTTTGTTTTGTATCTCACATCTAGAGGTTTTGATTGTATGGATCACTGTGGTGGTTTGTTTTGTATCTCATATCTAGAGGCTTTAATTGTGTGGATCACAGTTGTTATTTGTTTTGTATCTCACATCTAGAGATTTTAATTGTGTGGATCACTGTGGTGGTTTGTTTTGTATCTCACATCTAGAGGTTTTAATTGTGTGGATTACTGTGGTGGTTTGTTTTGTATCTCACATCTAGAGGTTTTAATTGTGTGGATCACAGAGGTGGTTTGTTTGGATTCTCACAACCAGAGGTTTTAATCTTGTGGATCACAGTGGCAGTTCATTTTGTATTAGAATAAGGTGGTTTAGTTTATTGACTTTTTAGCTTAAGACATGATACATCACTAACGTACTGATAATTAGGTACAGTTACGACAGAGTAGTTTTTTGCTCATAACTTAAAAAGTATCATGATTAGGCTAATAAACCTGTGTTTTATTATAAATATTATACTAACACACATACATAAATTTTTATGTAAATTAAACGACAAACTGTTTATAAACAAATAACCAAATATAGGAGGAGCAGAAAGTGTTTGTATATTTCTGAATGTGTGAAACAACTGATATTCCTGTAAAAACATTGTTTAGTTTGGCAAATAAACTACATTATACCATTCCAGAACTAAACACTGGGTTCATAATTATTGGAATTCAGCCAGCAAAACATTTACTTCCGGCAATTTAGCACCGTCTCCATCATTATCTGCTTGGTTATCATGGCGAACAGGAAACAACTGTCCAGTGATTTAAAAAATCAAATTATTGTAAAATACAAGTCTTGTGTGTTTCTTTCCAGTATTGCTACACAACTTAATGTTCCAAAATCTGCTGTTCAAAGTATAATTGCCAAGTTTAAGCTTACAGGATCAACCGTTGATCTCCGTCGTTCTGGACGCCCCACCAAAATTCCAGAGAGAACCAAGAGGAAGGTTCTCGGAGAAGTTAGTAGGAACCCTCGTTTAACATGTAATGACATACAGAAATTGGTAAGGGAAACTGGGGTTGAAGTAAGCACCTCTACAGTTACGAACATGTTACGCTCTTTTGGGTTCAAATCATGCCGTCCTTGTAGAACTCCATATTTAAAGCCTGTTAATTTAGAAGCACGATTGAGGTATGCAAGAAAGCATGTACATAAACCATTTACCTATTGGAAGAGTATTCTTTGGTCAGACGAGACTAAAATAGAGCTTTCCGGCCACAATGATGTTCGCATTATTTTCCGTAAGAAGGGGGAACGAAATCTTCCAAAGTCCACTGTCCCTACAGTTAAACACAGAGGTGGCTTGATCGTGTTATGGGGTTCCTTCAGCTCTTCTGGTGTAGGCAGCCTTCACCGCATTAATGGAATCATGAAAAAAGAAGAGTACATTGATATATTAGGCATTTATATCAAGAATGATGCTCGGAACTTGCAAATTGGGCGTTGTTGGATCTTCCAGCACGACAATGACCCTAAACACACATCGAAATATGTGCAATCCTGGTTGCAGAGGAACCATATAAGCGTTCTAGAGTGGCCATCGCAGTTGCCTGATCTCAACCCAATTGAAAACGTTTGGCATGAGTTGAATACCAGGGTTCATTAGCGTCATCCGAAAAACTTGCAAGAGTTGGAGGCCTTCTGTAAAGAAGAATGGAAGCAAATACCATTTGAGTATTGTCAAATGATCATGGAGGGCTATGAGGAGAGATTGAGCCAATTAATTCACCTGAAAGGCTACACAACTGACCATTTAAGTAGACGCACGAACACTTTCTGCCCCTCCAATGTTTGGTTATTTGTTTATAAACAGTTTATTTGTCATTCAATTTACATAAAAATGTATGTAGACGTGTGTTAGTATAATATTTATAATATACTCTACTTTCATTATCCTATTCATGATATTTTTTAAGTTATGAGGAAAAAATTACTCACGACGCAGGTGTACGAACACTTTCTGTCCTAAATGTAGGTGTTAGATTATTTGATTGTTGATTCTGTTACACAAAGCTGGTGTTTATTGGTTTTAACTTCAGGTGCAGTATATCACTGATACAGTGATATTAGATCATTTGCTAATAATTTGTATGAGAGTTATAATTTTTATAGAAAATATTATGCTTATTTGAATGTTATATGTCAAAGACTGGACATTATTTTCTTCTTTAGTTTCAATATATTCCTGAAATTGTAAAAATATTACACTTGTTTACAGTTGTTTTTGTCCTTTGTTACCAGGATTCCAGTGGTTCAATAGGGCTTACCCCTTTTGGTCCCCAAAAGAAGCCTATCCAGATACTTCCAAAGGTCACGATAGTGAAGGTTGCTTCAGGCAGTGATCATTTGGCCTTGTTAGCCAATGATGGCAAGCTGTACACTTGTGGTTGTGGTGAACAAGGACAACTTGGACGTATTCCCCAGTATTTCAGTGCAAGAGGAGGCCGAAAGGGGCTAAGTAGTTCATTTGTTAAACATATTAATTGTGTTAAACCAATTTAATTTCTTTGATTCTGGAATTACATTTTAATTTTACTATTTTCTGAGTTTTATTCCATGAAGGCATTTATTAAGACTATTATTATGTGAATGGTTTCTTGTGGTTCTTCTGTTTTAACATGTACCAAGGCATATAATAAGAGCGTTTTAGTGTATTGTGTAATCACCTGATATTTATTAAAATTGTTTAATTTTTTTATAAATGGTTGTGTTAAAATCAGTCACTGTAATACTGTGCAAGTAACCATCAAGTGCACAATTTTCAAGTCACAGCTGCTTTAAAAAATTATTGTGTAGTATTATGTAATTCAGAGATCTAAGAAAGCAGTCACTCACTTGTGTATAAAATCAGTTGAAGGACTGGTTTGTGTTCTAACTCACAATGCACTTCTCATATGTCTGTTCATGCTGAAGGGTGTTTACTCACACATAACGTCTTACCTCCAAATGTAAAGTTTGTGTATTGAGATGAATAAACTAAACTGATAATGTTGGTTTATTTATTTTAGGTTATATGCTGAACCCTGCCCCAGTTAAAGTTTCAAAGAGACAAGGTAGTGGTTATGTTGGCTTTGATAATGTTTGGACTGGTTCCTATGTAACATTTTGTCGGGAGAAAGATAGTGGTGACATCTATGGCTTTGGACTGAACAACTTTTACCAACTTGGTGAGATTTAAAACTTTTCACATTTTTAAACAACTAGATATGCTCTATTCCTTTAGTAACTTTAAATTTTTGTATATTGCATCTGTTGTTTCCTACATCAGATGTACTGTAACATCTATCCATGACTGTTTCATTATATTTTCAAAACATAAAACAATTATACAGTTGCGGTTTTGAATCTCGGTCGCACCAAACATGCTCGCCCTTTCAGCCATGGAGGCATTATAACATGACAGTCAATCCCACTATTCATTGGTAAAAGAGTAGCCCAAGAGTTGGTGGTGGGTGGTAATGACTAGCTGCCTTCCCTCTTGTCTTACACTGCTAAATTAGGGACAGCTAGCACAGATAGCCATGGAGTATCTTTGCATGAAATTCAAAAACAAACAATTATACAGTAAAACCTGTCTAAGTCAGAAGCTGTTAAGGTAGAAATTTGTACAAACAGGAAATATCAAATTTTTTCAGTATTATCTTGAGATTTCTCATAAAAGGCTCTCTATATGTACGAAACCTGCGTAATGCAGATGGAACACTATCTTTCACCTACCTTATCTATCAACAAGTAGGATTAGAACCTGATTAAGGCAGAAAAATGTTTTTGATTAAATTTTAATTTCTTATTTAATTAATAATTTCTTTAAGTATTAATAAATTCTTGTTTAATTAATAATTTGTTTAAACTTTTAAATGTTCATTTAGTCTTTCTACCTCCATGTACAACATCAGTTCTACAGCCACTAGATAATGGAATTATACAGTGTATAAAATTGAGATACAGAAAATTGATGCTTCAGCATATTATTGCAAACATGGACGACTGTAAGAAAGCATATGAAATTAACATAAAAACTGACATGTTAGATGCAATTGGATATTTAAGTCATTCAACCAAATGCGTAAAAAATGAATGTGTAATAAAGTGCTTTTGAAACTGTGGATTTATTCTTGATAATGGCAGAGATTGTGGAGAAGTTGTTTGTTGTGACAATTCTAGTGAAATCCAAAATCTGATTGAAGAGATTGATGCAGATGATTCTATAAATGTGGAAAGTTTTGTGAATGTTGACAAGAATGTTTTAACAGAAACTGATTTAAAATTGATAATAAAATCACAAGATTGTAACAGTGTGAGAGATTCAGAAGATGAACAAAATGGAAAAGATAGTGAGGAAATAAAAATTCCTACTTCATTGCAAGTGTTAAGTTATATTAATGCTATCAAATTGTGTGCAGAAATGAAGGGGGAAAATGAACTTCATGAAAAGGCTGTAGTGTTCTCTTTTAACCACATGAGAAAGTCCAATAAAAAAACGAAACAGTTGAAATTGGATACTTTCTTGAAATAAATTTAATTAAGATTTTGTGTACTTATGTTTTGAATGTCTGTTTTTGTTCTTATTCTAATAAATATAGCATTAACAGTATAACAACTTTATTCACGGACATCTTACTTCCCTTCATTCAAGCAAGTATAACGTTTCGCTCAAAAATTATATTTAATTAAGGAAATGCATGTTTGCTGTCTAAGCCGGAAAATCGTAAGCTGAAAATTTTACTTGGTTCCGTATGATTCCACCTTAGAAAGGTTTTACTGTATTATAGGTTAGATGTTGGCCTAAAATTAGGTTAAACATTTATTTTTATTTTACATATCGTTGAAAAAAAAGCACATTAGATACTTCTAATATTAATATATTCTTTGATATTTCTGATTTAACTGCAGTAAGTGAGACTCGATCTGTAATCTTCTTTACTAATTTATTTTAAAACATATGTAATGTGTAAAAATGAATGTATTTGTACTTGCAGGTTTTGATGACTCGGAGCCTCGTTTTTTCCTTGAACTTATTCAGTCCTTCTGGGGTAGAAAGTGGCAGTGTATTAGTAGTGGCCAGCACCATACAATAGCTCTAGACGATACCGGATCTGTTTACACCCTCGGAAGAAAGGAATATGGACGTTTGGGTCTTGGAGAGGACTGTGAAGATCAAAGTTCTCCAACACTTGTTCCAGGCCTGAAGGAAGTTGTGTGTTCTAGTGTAACTGCTGGTAATCTTGTATCTTATGCTGTATCAGAAAATGGTAAGTTTCAAGGTGGAAAAATTCTTTCAAATATTTTAAGAACTGGTACATCCTTTTATATTGGTATACAGATAGACTGCAAGTTAAAGCAATGGGGTAGGTTATTGTAGTAACTGTGGTTCTGTAAACTTAGAATAGTTTTTGTCTCTGACACCAGAGGTCATTGTTGATTATGTAGAAGTTATTTATTTTTCTCTTTGGTAGTTAATAGTTTTTTTAGATTTATCAAGTAATTTGATAACTACAGTTGTGTTGTGTTTTAGGTGATGTATATTCCTGGGGAATGGGAACCAATGGTCAGCTTGGACATGGTGATGAAGATGATGTTTTTAGCCCCAAAAAAATTACAGGAAAAGCAATATCAAGCAAAAAATGTTTTATGGTATCCAGTGGAGGGCAACACACAATTATGGTAGCTGATGATTCAGATTGTGTTCCGGATAGTGATAAAAAATGACATTATTTTAATTTTAGTGCCTTTTATATGTGAAATACAAGTTGGATTTTAAGACAATAGTGTGTCTGAAAGATGGAGAGGACTTAAATGAAACTGTACAATTCAGGTTTGAAAATTAAACAATTACGTTCCTCTTTTGTTTTAAAAATAATTATACAATCCAGAAATTACAAGAATACTATGTACACAGTTTGTTCTCTAACTAGGAAGTAATATTTACTATAAAGTGGACACAGTTAGCTTTTTATCCTTATAATGTTTTGTGTGTTCTGCCAAAAGTATTTTCCCAATGTTGTAATAATTAACACAATATTTTTGTGGTTTGGATTAATTTACAGCCAAAGAGACAAATGTTAGTGGATGCTGTCATCCTCCAGTGGATAAACTTGGGGTATGGAAAGTTTGGGTTGTTGACTAAATGGAATTTGTTTTGTATTCAAAGTTGGACAAACTTAATGCTATTCTTTAGGTAGGATAGTGTGTATATTTTGTAGAGGCCTCTTTTTAATGTTTTTTATTCAACATATTTCAACAGTAAATTCTTTTGAAATCAGCAACTTTTAACTATACATTGCCAAACAGTTTAGTCCAATGTATGCTGTCCTGATACAGTAAGATAGACATCAAATTAGAATAATTCCTTTTTTGATGAAATTCTACAGTTATATTTAAAATTAATAGTTGCAAATACAGGGTAGTAAGGTAGGCTCTTCAACGGACTGTTTGCTATTAAAGAAAATAATCATATTGTGGTTTACGTAGTTACCTTGTAGTAACACAAATTTGCAGTCTTTGTAGGTTTAGTTTAGGGATGAGTTCTTTAACTTTCAAATATTCTTTACAGTATTCAATTGACAAAAGAACCATTTGTTTTCTTAGGTATGTCATATGAACTTGCACAATGAGTATTGGAATGAGCACTTTTTCATAAAATCTGGTTGCTGTGGAACAATTCAAGAGAGTTTGACTGTTTGTTTCATTTCCCGTGAAGGCTAGATGGTATTTTGGTCATTATTGTTTTTAATATCAACTCAAGGGTTCCCATCAGTGAAGAAACACTTTATTTTTTCCAAGGCATATAAAAAGAAGCTGTTACCAGCCTTAATATATCATTCAGGCCACAGTTACCTTGTGGAAGGACTTGGCACTTACTAATCACATATATCATTTAGAGAATAAACTTGAAACAAAAAGACCTTGTTAAATGTAAACTTTTCAAAAAATAGAGCATCTACGTGACACTATAACATTCAACACTTAATATGAGAGTGTTTAAAGACACATCTTGTTTACCTCCTTGGATCGAGAGCTCTTTGTTAAATATGATTAACAATTATTTGAGAAACACATATAGGTATTCGTAAAACAATGTACAAGGCTGCATACTGTTGTAAGGATACCTGTTGACATGTGAAACTTTCTTATAAACTATAATGGTGGCTTGTGATATTAGACCACTCCGAAGTTCACTTGTATTGTCTGAAGTAAGAGTTAATCAATGATGTTGAATACACGAGTGATGTAGGTAAGACAATAAAACATAGAACTCTCATAACCTTGAAATTCTTAATCTCAACATTTAGTTAGATATTTCTTTAAAACCTTAAACAGAGCTGAACTTTGTTCATATCACTTGAGAATGGCTGCACTTGTCAGAACATTAACAAATAAAAATCTTTAGTCCTTATCTAATGCACTTCTTGGTTATAAAACTTGAACTACAATTTATATTGGTTATTCTCATTATAAATTGAGCATAGCACCTTATCACATATTTCAGCAACTGAAAGATGCAGCACTACTTGATTAATGGAGACAGATAGGGGTTGCATCTGTTCCAAGTGAGTTCTTATAAAAAGTAACTTAACAGTTTCATTTTGATAATCAACTAGTCTTCTTACTACTGGTAGAATATTTTTATATTTAAATTAAACTATTAAAATCAATGCATTTTTCATCAACTACACTCAAAATACTAAAATAGGAATTTATTCAATTGATCCAAAAAAATAGTTGTCACATTTTCCACTTTCCTGGAAGATATTTGTATAAGCTAATAATACTTGAAGTAGAAACAAAAACCTAAAACCTTTATCCCAATCATTAAATGGTGAAGATATAATGTACTGTATCAGATCATACTTCATGTTGTGGAGTTAAGTGCCTGTTCAATACAATGTCTTAAGTTTCGTTTATGAATTTTGTCCTCCAGTTGATATTTCTCAGTTTCTAAATTTGGTTCTTTCTTGCTTCATTACATTATTGCTCAACAACTAACTTTACAATTAGAAATTCTAGCTTCAGGGGGAAGCAGTTTTATAGGACAAGCATCCAAAAACAACTTTTTTTAAGAAGAAAAATCTTCATACACTTTTGGCAATTATGCTACTATAGAAATTTAACATAATTCATCAATCTGTCACTGATCACTAGAATATTGTAAACACTGGGTTCATTGCCACCTCATTAGGTTAATTAATCTAAAAAATGAAACAATGTTTAAGTTTGAAACACTTGTATAATTCAGCTCACTAGCACTTGACTTGTAATATATAATTAAAAAATAAAATTACATATAGAATTGGAAAATGACAGAGCAAAGCGATGGCATTGCGAGATCAAGGAATACTGAAAGTTTTTTTTTTTTTCAGCCACCTGCACATATACCCCTTTTACCTGGTTCAATATTACACAACAACTCTAGTTTGAGAAATGACATTTAACATCATGAAAAGTCACTGGAACTTACTGATAAAATATATTTGCTCAAGCCATATAAAAATATATACAAATCAGAAACCAGTCGTACTCACTGGCTTATTAAGAAAGCCACTGCCAGTGGAAAAAGATTTAAAGGTTTATTTCCAAAGAAATTCTTGTTCTAACCTAGAGCTACTTCATACTTTCAAATCATTAAATAAAAAACTGGGTTCAGTTTTCAGCTAGTTAAAAATCACCATTTTCAAACTCATTTTTATCAAATTTCTTCAATTATTTTGTTGCTCTTTGTTTTGCAGTGGTAAAGTTCCAATTTGATTTACACACAGCTGTCACTGTCTACAGCTAGCAGTACATAATCAGGTGTTTATATGAACTTGTATAGTAGCACTTAGTTTGGGCTAACGAATCCCAAAGTAACCGCTATTTGTAACCCAAAAGTTAGGCATCAACTGTGATGTGAAGCGTTGACTTCATAGTTCCACAAGTGTTACGTCAAACAAGTCGTTATCCACTTGTTTAAACTCAATAATGAACGCGTCTTCATTGGAGTAGTGTTGAACAATCTCGTCATCCATGTGTACAGTAATACTACAGGAACAGAGAAAACACAAGAACATCTGGATTTGGTAGTAACCACTTATGATGACATACCTGCATTTCTCAAAACTAAAACATTCGTTAAAAAGATAGTTTTCTAAATTTAAGGTTAAATGTAAAGTACCCAGAGAGATAACATAAAAAATCTTGTATGGATTATGCCTAATGTTCAATACCAAATGTAAAGGTATTTAAAAAAAAATGTAACTTTGACACAACAATCTCAAGTTCAGATCTATAAAAAACTACTATAAAAAAAAGAAAAAAAGAGGCGAGGTTCAAACAATGTATCTATTAGTTTTGGAGGTTATTCATAGTTAAACGATTTTTAATTAAACAACATCACTAATTACTAGCTACGTCACAATGTTTAACATTCCGCTTACAACTTGTCCGTAGAAAGTTCAGAAGACAGACTACTTGTAAATAGTTTAGTATATTCTGTATTGTCACTGATTTTACCTTGGAACAAAGGTTAGAATGACAAACAACTCACCCTTTCTTACAACGTTTGTAAAAATGTCTGATATTTTGCTTTGAAATCTGGTATTTGGACTGCACCTGAAAATGACAGAAAAACTGTTATGAAAAAACCAATGGGGCAGTACTTGAATGTGTGCGACAAAATTAAGCCTTCAGTACATCTGGAGTGTGAGTGTAACCAAACATTTATTAATAAATTTCTTGATGCATAATTCCCAAATTAATTTTAATACAACACACTTAAAAAAAAAAAAATTTCAAGGAACACTGCAGGTGAAGACAAATTTAGTTCTCTTAAATATTGATTAAACAACTTCAATAAAAGTGTTATGGCTCTTGATAAGTTTAGGATAATTGTTTTAGTTTGATTAATAAAACGTAATATGTAAGATCAAAACTTCTTTATTAAAATACTGCAAGATGATAAATCTTAGATTGCTTGTTCGTTTCTTTTAAATTTCGCGCAAAGCTACACGAGGGTTATTTGCGCTAGCCGTCCCTAATTTAGCAATGTAAGACTGGAGGAAAGGCAGCAGTCTTCACCGCCAACTCTTGGACTACTTTTTTACCAACGAATAGTGGGATTGATCGTACCATTACAACGCCCCCACGGCTGAAAGGGTGAGCATGTTTGGTGTTACGGGAATGAGAACCAGCAACCCTCAGATTACGAATCTCTTAGATTGCTTTTAGATTATAAATATTTGAGGATTGTGTCTTTACTTTTTAAATAAAACTCTGAGGAATATATATGTTAGGTTTCTCAGTAAAAGTTAAGACTACTGATCCAAGACATATTATGGAAACTTTAACTTGCTTAACAAAAGATACAAAACGTCTGTGATTTTATATGAATAAAATAAAAATGAGAGACTAGTAGCTTGTTTGTTTTGAATTTCGCGCAAAGCTACTCGAGGTCTATCTGCGCTAGCCGTCCCTAATTTAGCAGTGTAAGATTAGAGGGAAGGTAGCTAGTCATCACCACCCACCGCCATCTCTTGGACTACTCTTTTTACCAACGAATAGTGGGGACTAGTAGCTATAGTCCCATGCTGTTGTAATTAGAAAGTTAAGTGGCGTCCATTTAACATAGTTAATATTAATTTAACTTGTACAAACACCAGAGTTCGTACACAGCCATAAACTACATTATGGATCTGACTATCATGAGCCGAACCCCTGATATAAGTAATAAGGTAACATTTCAGAGTTCAATCTTAATGAACATTAAAAATGTGAAACAAAGGATATGTTTAACTATTATTTGTTTCAGTTTCCTTATCATGAAACATTTGTTTTTAATTTGCTTCTTAGCGTTTAATCATCAAAATTTGAAATTGACCCCTAGCGACACAATTATATACTTCTGTTTGAAATAAAGACAAACAGAAAATAGGTGTACCCGCCTTCCAGTAAGTAAACTCGTGATTATAGCCAAAGAACTTGCGTATTGTGTTCTGATAGGCAAACAGAATCGTCTGCAAAGTGAATATAAGTATAAAAACTACTATACAACCTTTAGCGTAATGGCCTTCTAGTAATCTGTCACATAGCACAATGATATTCGAAGAAAGTACTATTTAATCGCCCATCTAACGATATTTAAAAACCAGCATCTTTAGTCAGGCCTGGCAACATTCCAGAAAATCTATATAGAATTTAGCCTAATAATGTTCTAGGAAGCCTATATGAAGTGTAATTAGTCTTAGATATTCCAGAAAACCGATACATAATTTCTAACCTACTGGTGTTTAGACAACAATAATTGAAAGTAATGGCGCTCCAGGTGTATTCCCATTATGGTTTTTGTTTCAGTTGAATTTCTAGTGACTTTAGAATGTAAAAGTGGTGTCTACGTTTCAGGAATTCATTTCTATAAGGGTATATATTACAACTTACCGCAGACGCCAAGCCAGCGAGAGAAGGAGGGACCACGTGAAAGGTGTGGAATACTTCTTCGTCCTCCTGTCTAACGTAAAGAAGAACTGTGTAGCAAAAAGGAAGATTCAATCAGTGATATGGAAACGTGGCAATTTCACGAGGCACACAGAGAAATAATTTTCATAGGTGTAAAAGCATGATCAGTAGTGGAGTAATTAGTGTCAGTGATATATGAAGGCCTATCTAAAAACATTCTAGTGTAAAGTATAGGTTCACAGGTAGGCTTTGCACTAATTGGATCACAACTGTTCATTCTGAGTATCTTACGGATGGACCTATACGACTTGGGCTGAGTGGTTCTGGACAAAAGTCTTACTTTTTGGAATTGGGTCTGACAGGGCAGTTATGTGCACGTTATTGACAATGACTCTAAACGAAATACATGTTAATGAATACGTTTAATGAAAGATTAGAATATTACATGTTAGTGTTAACTATATATTAATGCAGTGACAATTTGACCATTAAAAGTTGACCACTATCTGGAATGAAGTTCTTGATGAAGGATATCGATAGAATAATGAGCGCAAAATACGTAAAAAAAAAGTAAAGTGTAAGAAAATTCTGAATAACGGATTTACACAGGAAAACGTCTGATTAAAAACCAGTCACTGGACACTCACATAAAGACACGTCTAATTACTTTTAAAGTTACTGAAATAATTAAGCACAGAAACGTAGGTTTGAACAATAAAAGTACCTAGCGCAGAACAATTAGAAAATATACAATGAATAAAATAATTTCGTTTACTATAAAACATCAATGGAGCAACCAATGTAAACAACAGTAACACTAACTTAAGAAACAGATAACAAAATACCAAAGAAGTAAACACAATCCAATAGCTTGTTGACGTGAAGCTTTATATATCTAATGTTTTTTAAACGCCAAACTTGTAAAAATACCATTATTAAAAGGTACGTTAGTCTAACTACATTATTATATAATATATATAGTAGATTAGTCAGTAGCATTGGGGAAGTATAACCAGATTATAAACCTACTGGAACAGGGGTCACCAAGATTTTGCCCAATGTCCCAGTCCGTCTCTGAACATAATAATGTTCAAGAGACCCATTGGTGCATCTCACCTGTCCCATCTTCAAAACTAAACTAAAATTATGGAAAAAAAAAAACATTTTTTTATAAACCTAATTCTGATCAAATGTGAAGCATGTAAAAAGCCATACCTAAATTTTTGTAACAAGTTTTTAATATATTTATTATTGTACCATCTATGAAACACAACTTTATATATCAATGTTTTCTGCTGTTAACTGTCAGCCATTAAAAATTTAAAAATGTTGTTTGCACAAAACCTTCAACTACAATATAGAGCAAGTTATCTTATTTTGACAGAAAATGTTCATATTAAAGCAATGAAAGAATCAGATTGACTCGATAAAATTCAAAACTACTCTCAACCGAATGAACACAGTATCAACCTTAGTATTAACATCCAGTAAGTTGTCACGAGTTTTACTCACCTCTGTCCGTTGGGAACAATTTCATTCGTTTGGCTGCCACAAGAGGGCGAGGAACCAAGTCACTATTGGCACTACTTTCGTCACTTTTATCATGAGATTCACTATGAAAAGAAGCCAAAAACAAAACGCTTTCAAAAAAAAAGTAATCCTTTAAAAGTTGAAGTCAATTACAAAAACATGGCTCGTAAATTATCCAAAAAATATCAAACAGTCCCTGAACTAAAATTTCATCACTAAGTTTTGTGCAAAACCCAGAAATATTTTTAGCACAAGAGGGTGGTACTCTTTTCGTGATAACAATAAACTCACTTCAAGTAAAAATGGTTTAATTTTGGTTTTAGTTGTTGTATATATAAACAAACGCAAAATCAAAGAAGCCCCACTTATATAACAACTAAAACCAATATAAAAAAAAAAACACCTTTATATAAACCTATACTAATTGATAACTTAACACCTAATTGCATCGCCCCCTACAATCCCGTACCCGTTTACACTCTAGTCTCTAAGACATATGCCCGGCAACGGTCAATTGCAAACTCTCCCTCTTTGTTAGCCTGAAGATGACCTAAGAAGGTCGAAACGTTATAAAAGTGTCATCACCCATACCAGCCATCCTGAGATGCAGGGTACCCTTATTGAACTTTCTAAAACCTCTACCATGTGGAAACATTTAAGTATCGCGTTCATAATTTTACAAAGTCGTTTAACCTTTTTAACTTTTCATACAGGCAATCTAGACAGTGTAGGGGAAACGACAAACTGTTGACGTAAATCTTCTCAAAATGACTTCTTGCGAAATGTGAAAATCCAATTTTAGTGTTGACAGAGCGTAAAGGTTTTATTTTAAATTTCCTTACTATAACCTGCGCGGCACATTCCTATTACCGCTGAAACTGTTAAGCCTAAAGTTTAAGAACCGATTATATTAGTTCTTTTTATCACTAATTTGTCTTCACACTAAAGCAATAAAATATATTTTTAATAATATAGAATGTAATGTTGATTACACAATGTATTTAGTGTGATTTATATTATAACCTACCTATAACTACAGGCGGAACTTAAACTAATGGATCGAAGTTCAAACAAACACGTTAACCCTTAAAACACTAAGGGACAATAAACTAGATTTTAGGTTGAATTTATTTAATAACACATTTAACCTATTTTACGATTCCTTTTAGTGTGAAGATAGAATAATACAAAGTTTCTTCACACGCCTATTATAAACACCGTACAGTTCTCTTCTTGTTGTCAAAGTAAAATTAGCTCTAATCAGTTGTTTTAAAACTTCAGTTGGCAAGCGGAACCATTTTTCTTTATTACTATCGCCAAACTATCCGATCATAGTTCAGTTACGTTTCGTCGAGTTACCACGGATGTGTCCTGTACTTTTAAAATCGATTGGTTCTGTTTAATGTTCAAGCCTACTTCCAATAAACGTCTACTTTTCTGACAAAGTTCACATAAACTGGTTCAAATAGTTTAGAACTCTCTTTGTCGAAATAAAGTATTCTTGTTATCTCTTAAGATCGTTAATCTCACTAATATGTATCAACTGTTAGGCCTAACAGTTAATGTCTGCTTTGTCTCTCTCTCTACTTTTCTCGTTTATCTCACACTATTCGTATGTTTATTACTTTATCGTCTGCTCGTTATATCCTAGACTTTACGCGACGTTAGATAATTTCGACTTCAATGAGTTATAAACACAACGTCCAACTCTAACTGAGTTACGTAACTAAATTTGTCTTAACACTTACTTTAAATTAGTGAACAGCTGAATTTACCTTTCAAGAAGTTGTTCTTCATTCGTCTCTGGATGACTTGGTGGTGGAGTTGTGTACAATGATAATTCCATTCCGGACAACTAGGATGGAAGAAAATAACGGTTATACACTGTGACCTAATGTTATCCAATAACAAAACAGTATACTGTTTGAAAAATAATGAAACGGTCTCTGAAAGGTCATTTACTAAAAATTCATATTACATATACGTTTTAGTGATTATTAAAGAAAAACAGTTTGTAAACGTTTCGGATCAACGGTACAATTGGGAAATTTAAATCATACTTTATTTACTGACCCTTCGTTTATAAGCTGTATCAGACTGATTTATTGTAATCAGATAAACAACTTATTTATTCCATTCCACGCTAAGGTTGGTTGATTGATTTATAGCACAAAACAGCTAGGCTATTTGTGCCAAATATCCGGTAAAAAGTTAAAATTAAAGAAAATTTTGTAAAATTCACAAAAGAAAATTAAGGTAAAACAAAACAAAGTTAAAAAGAAACATAAATAGCATTAAAACCAATGTTTACATCTAGTCTACAGAATAGAAAGAGAAGCAGGAGACAGATGGCGCAGCATTTCATAGTGTACATCATCAGGTCTAACTGATGTATTGCCAGACTGATGAAGGGCCAGTTTGAGTTCCACCAGTGTAAAGGAATGATTATAGTCACAGAGACAATCAGCTCAGAAGGAAAGAGGTGATCGCTCTGCCCGAGTCTTGATGACTAAGAAGGTGGAAGAAGAAGCAGAAGTGATAGATACCCGGCAAAAACTTTCACCTAGAGTATCGGCGATGCTCTGGGTATGAGCTACTTCCTGGCCATCAGAGAGCAAGAGGGGGACAGCAATTATATTGCTCACCGACCTTTATAATCTTGTCCAATATGACCTTGGAACTTGTGGAGAAGATATGCTGGTTGTGAACTTAATCCAACATGACTTCTGGCTTTGACATCTTATCCACCGAGCATGTGCGTGGGCCTGCTGGAAAGTGATGTAGTTTGAGAATGTGGGATATCTAAGGAAAGTATCACAGGCCTGTTTTTGAGCCTTCCGTGCCATGTGGCAGGTAGGATTCCACCATGGACGAGGATATGGTGAAAAACGTGTCGAGGTTTTAGGTATACATTGAGCAGCTGCTTGTATAATACAATCAGCTACTACTGCCACACAGTCGTCTACTGATGGCTTACAGACGATAGCAGGATCAAGTTCTGCGAGAGCAGTGAAAGTAGGCCAGTTTGCATGATCCAGCTTCCACTGGGGTACTCGAGTCGGGTGGCACCAACCACGGCCAGTCTCTCTCAAAAATGTAGGAAAATTATCTCTGCCTCGTGGATTATTGTCAACCCTCCATGAAAAATGGGAGAATAATGAAGGGGATCAAACTGAGAGATCAATAGCAGTAAAGGACAGACTAGGTGCATGAAAATAAGTGGAAGAACCAGTACTGAAAAGAAAAAGGTTGTGATCAGAGAGCATACGCTCTACAGAGTGGCCTCTCCCATCAATATCAGCACATCCCTAGAGGGGATGATGTCCATTAAAGTCCCCCAGGAGCAAAAGAGGAGACAGCAACTGTTCAATGGCAGCATCAAGGTCTGATTGATCATAGGTCTCTCCAGGCGACAGGTAGAGAGAACAAACAGTAATGGTATGACCATTACGGATGAAACACGGATGGCTACGGCCTCCAAGGGTGTGTCGAGGGACAAAGACAGGGTAGACACATGCTGATAAACCAACAGTACCACCCTTTCATGCACTGGTTCATCACACAGCCTATCATTTCTGTACAAAGAAAACCGCCAGAAGATGATTGTATTGGCAGGTTTCAATAATGTTTCCTGTAAGGAAAGACACACAGGATGGTAGGAAGCAATCGGTGTTTTGATGTCATCCAGATTAAAACGTAAACCTCGACAGTTCCATTGTATCAAGGTGGCCATTTTTATTTATGTGTAGGTGAATTGGGTGGAGAATCCTTCTGTTTACGACCACGTCTTTTTTCTTTACTGTCTTTATTCGAGGGAAGTCTACTGACCTCCATGGATCATGAGTCGATTGGTCAGGTCTTTGCTGTTGGAAGAGGATTTCAGTGAATCAGGATGTGAACGAATGGTTGTTTTGCATCTTGAGGTGGGAGAAGAAGATGTATCCGAGGAAATGCTCTTACCCGGAACCAAAGGAAGTGGATCTTGAGATGTATGTAAGGGTCAGAGATGGGTGTTGAAGTTGATTCATCAACTTGTTTAATCATGGAGGTCAAAAGACTTTTCATTTGTTTTGAGAATGATTCTTTTGGAAATACAGAGAGATCCGTCTGCACCCCTACTGTAGTAATGGAACTAAATACAGCAGCATACATCCAAGACGAAGTGGTGGACAGCAACTTTTGAGCCTCAGGATAAGTAATGTTATGAATCGTTTTCAAATGCTGCATATCTTTTTCTTCCAACCATTTAGGGCAAGAACGAAATGGGTGAGAGCCATTGCAACTGACGCAATGAGGGTCAGTTTTACACTCATAAGCATCATGGTCCTTGCCACTGCAATGAGCATATGTAAATGAACCACGACATGACGTCTTTGAGTGACCGAACCATTGGAGAGAGTTTGAAATGTATGGTCGTAACCTGCAATTAAGATAACCTGCCTTGATGGTGGCAGGTGAACATGGTGATGTAAATGTCAGAATGAGAATATTGGTCAGCATCATAATTCCATCTTTTTGAGTGGAGATACGCTTCACTGCAGAAACACCTTTGGTGGAGAAACCAGCGATAATCTTCAGCTTGAGGATGTTCTTCATATTCCTCTCAACAATAATGCCTCATGATGAATTCAAAGTAGCATGAGGTGTAACCTCAGTAAGTATATCCCCAATCGCCTTTGAATGCAAGAGGAATTTACTGTGTTGAGATGTGGATCTTTCCACCAATGTTACCAAATCGAAGGTTCTTTACTGACTTTGGAGAGCCAGCAAGTCCCTCTACTCCCTTCTGAATGAAAAAGGGAGACATCTGCCCTAAAGGTTTGTCTGAAAGAGAATGTAGGATAAGAAAACGAAGTACAACAGGTGGTACAGATGTTGAAGATTGCTGCTAAGAATCTTCAAGACGTGATCGTTTACCTATGGACTGTTTTTTCACTATTTTATTTAAGTTTTTATTTGGAGGATCCATAATAAAAGAGGAATATTTCAGTGCCCACTGACACCACCCACCATTGAGCCCTACGTGGGGATGCACTACAATGTGATAAAAGGACACTGCAGCAACGCCAGGGTGTCGTGAGCACTATACCCAAACACCAGTATCAGATACAATGTCCACAACGCCTGTTGAGAACATCCAACCCAGGTACTTGGTTGACCTTAGCCCAAATGGACCAGCCGATTGTGTTAGGATTGGACCCCTCAACTACCAGGATCCTCTCCTCCCCTTCATGGGTCACCACGTACGACAAACACGTGGGTGGATGTTTAGATTCCAGAGGAGGTAAACTGAAAGAACAGAACCTTCCCTGGGAGGTCCTCTCACGACGTACAGGAATCCACACCGAGGGGCCATTTTACACTAAAGTGAAATTTCTCGGTTATTTTAGTAGACACTGGTGACTTTGGACAAACCAATCATATCCAATACATACTTTTAGAAGGTAGTGTGGAACTGAGGATTTAAAACCCGATACTAAACACGTTAAAATACAGATAGAACTGAAGGTTTCTGAACAGTTACTTATGCACTTAATAATTTACATTTCAGGAGGGCGAGTCTAATGATGTACCATTTTCCAAATGATCAATTTACAAAGAGAAATACATTTGAAGTACGGCCTTGAAATTTGCTGTTTCTGGTTCTGTCGCTTAAACGAATAAAAGGCAACTATTAAAAGATTCACCATCAGAGTCATTTAACACAACACATTGTAATCCTGCAGTTACGTTCACAACACATTGTAATCCTGCAGTTACGTTCACAACACATTGTAATCCTGCAGTTACGTTGCATGCACATTTTAATAAACTTTATTTCTGTTATCGTTGTAGACAATATACTAAACTGGTAGATATTTTAATTACATATTATAAATAACTACTAAATACATGACCAAACAGTCAACTTTCCCAGACACAGCTTACATGGTTAATATTTTGCTGCCAGTCTTGAAGGAAAAATTGTGCTAACAGGTTTCCATGTGACACACACCAGAAAACAATCAGAAAGTTAGTAAAACTGACAGCTACATTAAACTACGGGAATTTTCGTTGTTGACTTCACTGAAGTTATTAATTCAACGCCAGGACATACTCACAAGAGTGTAATATCACCTTCGACTAACGCCTAAAGTTCTAAACAATTACGGATTTCCTAACAATGTATTTATTGTGTCACACGTAGAAACCAAGGAACATAAAATTCCAGATACCTGTCTGACAAAAAATATAAAAGGGTTAGACGAGATGTATGTAGGTCACAAACTAGCAGGTTGCTTTGTGAGTTTTGAAGAAAGAAACCTAAGCTAGACGAACCAAATGGAACAAATTATCACGTGCAACTAATTATCAGAAGTTGCTAGGATACATAATTGAATAAAACCGAATAAGCAACAGTAGAAATCATTAAATAACACTGGATTGTACAATTTATGATTGTCACAAGGAAAGGTTTAAGTTACAGAGATGTTTATAGAAGAAAAAAGTGCAAATCACTTTGTTCTGGTTCATCTTTTCCAAGTCGACAGTGGGAGTGAAAAAGGCTGGAGGTTTGGAAAGGTCACTCATTGAGTAGAACTCTGATCTGTCGCACGGCGGATAATACATTTCTTCCATTTTCTTTCTCGTATCTAAATTATATGGATAGGAAATAACTAATTAGCTTAGAAATCCTTATAGTTGACAGTGAAGGCAAGAATCATACCTTAGAGAAAATTATTTACAAAATGTAAGTAGCAATATTAATCACCTGATTTTAGAAGAAAACTGGCTTTTTATACGACTTTTACACTATAATAACATAACGAAACAATTTACTCAAATTTCAACACTACCGCCTGTTTATATCAATAGATGGCGCAAGAAATAAAAGCTACTTTAACAGTTTATTGTTATTTTTATTTTGTAAAGATCAGAACTTTTCAAAAAGCTACAACTTCCCGTTGAATGAAACACGGGCGACTTTCGGCTTCTATGCTGCAGTCCATTAAAAATCCTATACTTATTGTCTTTACTCTGTTTAAAGTTCCACTGAAATACATTATATTGAACTGATCAATATATCTCAGTAAATGTTCAGTTGTTAAAAGTAAACACAATTTTAATAAATTTGTGCTTATTCTTCTTTCGTGTGATGTTATTTTATAATAAGATATCAGCTGATTTTATTCTGTTTATAATCTATCACAACATAACGGGAAAATGGTATCTAAAATTATTATGAAAACACATCATTTCTTTTTTATACTTTCAGTTATTCTAATAAGAACGCTGGAACAATGCACTTGTTACCTGTCTTTAGTTATTTCATGGGCAGCTGATAACATAATCACTCACTGATACTCACTTCCTGTTGCACTTAGTTTTCGCTTTGTCGCTCTTCGTTCTTCATCTCGGGTTTTGCGTTCAGCTCCCTGAAATTCACGAAAAGGTGACATTAAAATCCACACTATGAACGAAAAAAATTACCTGCACTAGACACGAAATATTATGATTTGTACCTAGCCCTTATCGAGCTTTTAGGGTGTACATCAGGTAGAAAGGGCACACTGAGTTCGCCCAGGCATATGACATACATTGAGCTACATAATAAATTTAAAAATAGGATATCCAACATCTTGGTGTTACTTTGCACGGTCCTAAATTTGAGCCCGAATATTTTTTTTTTTTAATCAAGTCCTTCAACGTCTCCTACCGATAACTATACTGTGATGTATGTCCAGACAAGTAGTAACACATACCACGTCTGTATAAACAGTACCTCTTTCAATGTTTCTTATTGGTTATTCCTCAGATGAGAAAATCATCTGAGAAAATACAAAAATAGTATAAAATATTTATAATTCTTTAGTGTTAAGTTACTCAGTGGCCTGGCATGGCCGAGCGCGTAAGGCGTGCGACTCGTAATCCGAGGGTCGCGGGTTTGGGCCCGCGTCGCGCTAAACATGCTCGCCCTCCCAGCCGTGGGGGCGTTATAATGTGACGGTCAATCCCACTATTCGTTGGTAAAAGAATAGCCCAAGAGTTGGCGGTGGGTGGTGATGACTAGCTGCCTTCCCTCTAGTCTTACACTGCTAAATTAGGGACGGCTAGCACAGATAGCCCTCGAGTAGCTTTGTGCGAAATTCCAAAAAACAAACAAAGAAACAAGTTAGTCAGTGACAGGTTATTCTACAGTACTGGACTGGATGATTTTATGTTTTCCTTACTTCGTTGAACAAACGATGTAGGTACATTTAATTGTGTGTCTTACATAAGTTTAATTGTGTTTAAACAAGGAACACGCGATTCTTTCGTTAGCTCCTATGATTAATTATAAAACACTTACCTTGTCACAAAAAACCTTTATCTGACAGAAACCTCGGTGTATGGGGTTAACCCCTTCTCTACAGTCGTCAAACGTGTCGATTTGTAAGTGTAGAGGAAGACCCTAAAAAAATATATAGAGCAAAACTCAGGAAAACCAAACAATGATGATGAAACTAAAACCAAATAATGTTAACAGAAACACAAGGTCAGGAACGATTCAGTTCGTCAGCTGAAACTGATAATAAAAATGTTTCTAGAATTTAGCAGAATCAAAGTTCACAGCTTTGGGAAAATTAAAACACGCAAACAAACATTTGCAAAATAATCAAATATTGAAATTTGCAAATATCATAAATAAACGTAATAGAACACTTTACTCCCTATTTTGAATATAGCTCTGTTGTGTTTGTAATGGTGCAACTCTAAAACTTAGAACCACAAGTAATAACATGAAATCAACAAACAATTACTTCTCCCTGGTCTACATGAGGGTTTTATATTCATACAAGTTAGTCCTAGCATATTTGTATGTAATTTTTCCGCCAACATATCTTTTCTTACACCTATTTTAAAACGTACGAGCATACACTTTTAGTGCTTTCCCTATTTCTATAAATTTTTTAACATACAATCGGTCCCTTACCTTAACTCCTTTCTGGCTACTAAAATCTGTACTTAGGCACTGTACTGCGACATTGATCTATAAATAATGATATCATTTATTAAAATTAACTAACTCTTAAAACTCTAAACCCATTCATTATTTTAATGTAATTTAAAATACAACATCCCTCATTGTGTTATATGGAAGGAATGAAGAGCCCGGATACATATATAGGGGGTCGTTCGTATAGTTCGGTACTGATAAAAAATTCAAAGATATTCAAAAATGAATCTTTGCGATTAGGATTGATTCGAATTCACACAATAATGTACATAGTCGATTTCATGTATAACAACTGACCTTCTTCGTAGAAGAATATATCTATATACACAGAATTCTATTTACCTTTGCCGGACTTTCAAGGGGGTTCCAGTAAACGGCTATGGCGTTATGAGTAACATCTTCTACTTGGCCCAAGATTCCAGAACTATTCTTGGTATCTTAAAAAAAAAAAAAAAAAAAAAAATTGAATATGTATGAAGCAAACACTATCAGAGAGGTGAAAGGAATGTGAAACATCGTTACTTATACTCACAGTCGACATTCATGAACAAAAACAATCTCAGAAAACATTTATTATTACCTGTGCAGAACCGACTCACGCAGGTTCGAATCCCTGTGATACCAAATACGGTCACCCTTTCAGTCGTGGGGGCGTTATAATTTGACGGTCAATCCCACTATTCGTTAGTAAGAGTAGCCCAAGAGTTGGCGGTGGGTAGTGATGACTAGTTGCCTTTCCTCTAGTCTTACACTGCTAAATTACGGACGGCTAGCGCAGCTAGTCTTCAAGTAGCTTTGCGCGAAATTCAAAACAACCTAAACCAAACCGAGTCAAGCACACTACAACTATACGGCACCCCCAAACCTCACAAACCAGATTGTCCACTACGACCCATAATGTCGATCTATGAATCATTTAACTACAACCTTTGTAAATATATAGTATGGGCATTTTTTAAATATGTAACATCAGCCTGATCCTTTTTCAAAGACCCTTTTAACTTTAAATACATTCTTAATCAACTAAATCATAAACACTTTACAGAAGTCCTAACTTTATAACCAAGACCCTAACCCATTCATACACATCCCCAGCAACCAATTAGCAACCCCTATAGAATTCACTACCACCAAAACTAACTTTATGTTCAATAACCAAAACTACTTACAAATAAATGGCTTAAGTATGGGGAATCCCGTGTCATCAGTTCTAGCCAACATTTTTATGACACAGATTGGATCTCAAGCGATCAATTCAGCCTTACACTCACCACTATACTGGTACAGGTATGTTGATGATACAACTGCTGGATTCACACCTACACACCACACACTTAGTTTTTTCAACTACGTTAACTCGATACACCCCAACATTAAGTTCACCTGTGAACAGGAAAAACTAACCAAATAGCATTTCTGAACCTCAAGGTCACTAGAACTGATACACAATTTAAAACAGAAATCCACAATAAAATCACCCACACTGGATTATACATTCCCTGCAACTCAGTACAAGAAACAAAACAAAAACTCAACATATTAAGAAATGAAATAAACACAGCCACAAAACTATGTTCACCAGATAAAAATCAACAAAATAAAACAACACTTCATTAACATCAACAAATTTCCTCAAAAAAACCGTGAAAAACATTATACACACACACCTAGACCAACAGCAAACAACAATAAATCCCAAGATACAACAAACTACAAAACCTTACACTGCTGCATATCATATGTTCCCGACATCAGCGAAAAAATAACCAACACTTGGAAAAAAACTTATGACAAAACATAACATTCCAGTAAACACTAAATTTATTCAAAAAATAGGTACAAAACTAAAGTCCATACTATGTAAAAATTACACTGACAAACACAACACCAACATAATTTATAAAATACAATGCAACAACTGCTACGACTTTTATATTGGAAAAACAAGCAGAAAAATAGAAACTAGATTCAAAGAATACAAAAAAAAACACCTTTCCACATTTTTGAACACTTCAAATCAAATAAACACAACATAACCATAGAAAACACCCAGATACTAAGTAAGGAAACAAACGCAAAATTAAAGAAGCCTTACTTATACAACAACTCAAGCCCAAAATAAACCAATACAAAGGAACACCTTTATACCTATATTAATAAATATAATCAAACATCTAGCATGTCCTCTACATTCCTACAGTCAGTTACACAACCCCTTCAAACATATGGTCAGCTATCGGTCAGTTACCTCTTTCTTTCTTTGTGAATCTGACGATGACCGAAGAAGGTCGAAACGTTGTTCGCTCCTCTACATAGTGCTTTCTCTATCCGTACTAACTGTTTGTTACATATATAATTTGCGTTTGTTTATATTTGTTTCCCTACTTAGTATCTTATTCTGTGTTTATCAGGTTGGTAGAGTTAATTACTATAGCTACCACATTACTATAGCAATAACTTCTGTGTTTATCAGAAAATTCTACATGTTGTGTTTATTTGATTTGCAGTATTCGAAAGTGTGTGAAGGTGACTTTCTGTGTTCTTTGATTCTGGTTTCCATTTTTCTACTTGTTTCTCCAATACAAAAGTCGTGGCAGTTATTACATTGTATTTTATAAATAATGTTGGTGTTGTGTTTGTCAGTGTAGTTTTTACATAGCATAGACCTTAGTTTTATGCCTGATTTTTGAATAAATTTGGTATTAAATGGAATGTCATATTTTGTTACTAGTTTTTGCCAAATGTTGGTTATTTTTCTGCTGATGTCGGGAATATATGGTATGCAGTAGTATATGGTTTCGTGATTTTTGAAATTGTGGGGTATATTTACTTTTGTTACTTGATTTTGCTTTTTGTCTAGGTGTGTGCGTATAATGCTTTCTACGGTTTGTAGAGGAAACTTATTGATGTTGATGAAGTATTGTTTTATTTTGTCTAATTCGTCGTTAATTTTATCTGGTGAGCATAGTTTATGGCTGTGTTTATCTGGTTACTTACTATGTTGATTTTGTTTTGTATCGTCCAGTATGGGTGATTTTTCGGTGGATTCATGTTTTAAATTGTGTATCGGTTCTTGTAATTTTGAGGTTAAGAAATGATATTTAATTGCTTTCTTCCTGTTCACATGTGAAGGTAATGTTAGGATGTATAGAGTTAATGTGATTGAAAAAAATAAGTGTGTGTTATGTAGATGTGAATCCCGCAATCGTGTCGTCTACATATCTGTACCAGTATAGTGGTAGATGTAATGCTGTGTTAATTGCTTGTGTTTCAACTTGTACCATAAAAATATTGGCTAGAACTGGTGATACTGGGTTGCCCATGCTTAGGCCATTTGTTTGTATATAGTTGTGGTTGTTGAACATGAAGTTTGTCTTCATCGTGGTGAATTCAATGAGGGTTGCTAATTGGTTGCTGCGAATGTCTATTGATAGGTTAGGGTCTCGGATATAGAGTTCTAAGGCTATATTGCAAGCTTCAGTGGTTGGGACTTCTGTAAAAAGGGATATGACGTTGAAACTGGCCATTAAGGCTTTATGATTAAGTTGATTAAGGTTAGATTTGATATGAAAAGAGTCTTTGATGAATGAGCTGGCTGATGTTACATATATGGAGAATGCCCATGCTATGTAATTACCAAGATTGTAATTAAACGATTCATATGTGGACATTATTGGTCGTAATGGACAATCTGGTTTATGAGGTTTATGCAAAGGCAAAATCAAAGAAGTCCTACTTATACAGCAAATAACACCAAAATTAAACTAATATAAATAAACACCTTTATACCTATACTAATTAATAACCTAACTTCCAACTGCAACGTCCCCTACAATCCCGTACCCGTTTATACTTTCGTCCCTAAGACATGTCCGGCAACGGCTACATTCAAACTCTCTTTGTTAACCTAAAGATGACCTAGGAAGGTCGAAACGCTGTTCTCTGCTTATCAATAAAAGTATTAATACCCATAACAGCCGTTCTCAGATACAAAAATAATAATTTGTTTTAATAAATTCGAAGAACAATTTTCTCTGCGGTACAAGTAAGATGTCAAAAGCTTATACTTTTGAGGTTTTTTTGAATCTTATTAAAACCAGAGTCCAAAGTTTGCGTTGTTTGCTCGATCCTGACCAGCTAGGAGGATGGATTGTGGACCGACCACAGTAATGTAATTAGTCCTAATATAACTTTAAGATTTCATTCACATCACAATATCACTGAACATTTATTCTATTATCTTTACTAAAATCATTGTTGTGTTTGGTATATGCGTTATTTTAATCACCCAAATGAAACCTTGAGCTTTCTAATAATTGGACGTATTCAAAAAATTGTAACGAATATTCTAATATCCAGTAATTAATAATTAATGGTGAAATATTTTATAACGCGCATATTCGCAATTATCTTTCTTTCACAAAAGAAATAGCTGCAGTTGATAAACTGGAATTACCATTCACACACGTTCTTGGAATGGATCAATTACACCAGATGAGTACCGATCAGAAATATTGAGAATTATATTGTTCTTTTTAAAATGTAAAATTATATTTACATTTCAAAGACGGCTTGCATCAACTGGGAAAATGCGCAAAGCCCAGGATTTTTCGCAATATGAAACGCAATATTAGACACAAGGTACGGTTGTATATGGAAAATCTAATGTAAATATGTCATTGGCCTGGCATGACCAGGTGATTAAGGCACTCGACTCGTAATCCGAGGGTCGCGGGTTCGAATCCCACACCAAACATGCTCGCCCTTTCAGCTGTGGGGGCATTATAATGTGACGGTCAATATCACTATTCTTTGGTAAAAGAGTAGCCCAAGAGTTGGCGGTGGGTGGTGATCACTAGTTGTCTTCCCTCTAGTCTTACACTGCTAAATTAGGGACGGCTAACGCACATAGCCCTCGTGTAGCTTTGTGCGAAATTCAAAACAAATAAACAAAATATGCCATTATAACATGATATTTTTCGTAGTAACTGCTAAAATTATACTAAAAGATAATATCTCATGATATGAACAGTTCGTTTCTGAAGGAACTTGAGATGTTTTTGTTGGTTTGTCACGAATTTCGAACAAAATTAAACAAAGACTATTGGAACTAGCTGTTCCAAATTTAGCAGTGACAGACAGCTAGCTAACACCACCCACTGCTAACTATTGGGCTACTATTTTACCAACGAATAGTGTGAGTGACTGTCATATCATAATACAACCATGGATTAAAAATAATTATATTAGGTGAGAGAGATTCGATAACAATATTTATGGGGTGGTAACGATCCCCTTTACGTATAAAATTACAATAACTATATTTACGTGGTGGTAACAATCCATTTTACGTATAAGATTACAATAACAATATTTATGGAGTGATAACAATCCATTTTACATATAAAATTACAATAATAATATTTACGTGGTGGTAACAATCCATTTTACGTATAAGATTACAATAACAATATTTATGGAGTGATAACAATCCATTTTACATATAAAATTACAATAATAATATTTACGTGGTGGTAACCATCCATTTTACGTATAAGATTACAATAACAATATTTATGGAGTGATAACAATCCATTTTACATATAAAATTACAATAATAATATTTACGAGGTGGTAACAATCCATTTTACGTATAAGATTACAATAACAATATTTATGGAGTGATAACAATCCATTTTACATATAAAATTACAATAATAATATTTACGTGGTGGTAACAATCCATTTTACGTATAAGATTACAATAACAATATTTATGGAGTGATAACAATCCATTTTACATATAAAATTACAATAATAATATTTACGAGGTGGTAACAAATCATTTTACGGTTATCTTCTCATGCACTCAAAAATTTGATTACATTTTTTTGTGTTTTTCTTCTGTAATTTCTTAACCCTAGAAGTTCGGTGAATAATCTTTATTGACCTAAGACTAGTCTTTACAAAAGAAGGGTTTCTTCAGAAAAAATAAATGAAAATTTTAATAGAATAAATTTATAAAATATAAAAAAAATATTCGTACCTGCGTCTAAGATCCGCTGTTTTACACTATGTTGTCGCCCGTGCCAGAACTGCCACGCCTTAACCTCATCCTCGGGAGTTTTCTCTTCACGGAATACCAACATAATCACAGACTAGTCACAAATAAAGAACATCGTTGAAGGTTAAGATATCAGCTTTAAGACATAAGTTTCACACAGTATCCAACAGCTTTGTAACTATAATAAAAGACACGATGTTTCAACATCAAATAAAGCGCATGTTTCCGGTTCCTAAGTGATGTATGAATTAAAAATAATTTTTGTCATATATTTTTAGCAAATAAGCCTGCTGTCCATGATTTAGGTATTCAAATACAATATGGTTCCGACATGTTTGAATCTCCCTGAAAAATCCAAAAACATGACTACGAAGTTATGACCTACAGCCAGAGATAACCATAAAAATAAAAACAACATAGTCTGAGTGACGTCAGTGAGGCACTATCAGTAATAAGGTTCTGCGTGAATCTAATGTGCCACAAAATCTGACTGAGGTCAATGTGTAGTGTCATAGCCTGAGGTTACGAAAACCAACTAACTTGGGTAAAAATTGTTAGAAACATTACACGCCACCAAGGTAACCACTGATTACAAAATAAAGCACGTTCTTTCTCTCTGGAACACTTAAAGACAGACGTTTAGTCTAACAACACTTAACATCTGGTATCAAAGCTGCTAACCTAAGTGAAAAATACTGAAAACAATTGAGGATAAGTTCAGAATTAACATATGAAAGATTTAAACGTTTATAAAAACTCAATAACCACAACCTTAGTACGTGTAGTTGTTTAAGAGTATCTTTTATTTAAAAACATTTAAAATCGAGCAATTACTTAAATATTAAAATATAAAATAACAAAAGTACAACCACAGGTATTATATGAAAAAATTACATTAGAATAAGAAAATAAGTTAGCATTCCAGCCCCCAGCATGGCAGGAAAATGTTTTTTAATTTACCATATTTTTTTTTTTATATTAATTAATTTTTCTTGTTTACTTTGAAGAGCAGTCATTTTCCCACAACTGTCTGCAGGCAGTGAAGTGTGATATAGATGTGGGACGTTGTGCGCTTGAGCACCGACATCTCGTTCTCCTAATTTCTATGTCTGTTGCTACCCTTGTAATTCTTATGTGAGACTGGCGAAAGGACGTTAAGAGTGATAGACGGTGTATCCCCACCACAATGTGGGTCCTACTTCTTCATTCGCCTCCGAAACCTACGGTACATTGTATAATCCCACACAGTTTACACGCTGGGCTCTTTTCAATTAGTGCAGCGTTTTTTATTTATTTTTGTTTCGGCGTGTTTTTCAAGTTACAACAAACTAATATATATATAACCTTACAAGCATAACTGTTTCCTTATATACCAGGCCTAGAGGAAATACTTCAAAGAATAAACTTACCATTACCGTAGCTTCCTGCACTACGCTACAGTTTTACAAAATAATATATCTCACTTCTTTCACAAAGAATGTGATTTACACCACTCAGTGTTTAAAGTGTAATGAACAATAAAATAGAGAAACACAACGTTAGATTCCAAAAATACCAAGCACACATGAAAATTGATCGGTTCTACATTTTCACGTTCTGGTGCCGATGTTTCCATGAAACCAATCTTGAAATGTGATTTAAATAACTCCTAAAATTAATAAAAAAACAATTCTAGTGGATTAAAAATCAGACACTCAAAAAGACATCTGAACAATAATAAAACATTTTATCATAGTTAATATATATATATATATTAAAGTATAGTGTCGGTCGGTCACGTTCAACTCCTCTGATTTCCGTGAGTTACACGAGTCTACTTTCTCTCCTATAATACTTCCTCCACCCACTGCCTTTTCCCTTTTAAATGAATGTAATGACTAACTTAGGAGTGAAAAGCTTCGAAGTTTCGGAGCTTTTCCTGCGATACAAAAGCATGTCAAAGAGCGAGTTTCCAGACCAAATCAGTCATGATGTCATGTGTGACACAACATCATTCACATCAAGCTAGGTAAAATCTGAATAGGAAATACTCGTGTGAAAAATAAGTCATAAATAAACATAAACGTATGCTTGTGACTAAAGAGTTTTGTTATAACAAACTAATGATACCTGTAGTGGACAGGGACTAATCTTCCTCAGAAGAACAATTGTGTGTGCAGACACGTGATCATCGAATATTTTAATAATTTATCCAAAGACACTCACATATAGCATGTTTGTTCAGTTTGATGTAGTGGCTTCAGGAACAAAAGTTGCATGTTTGACATAATGGCTCCAGGAACATATGTAGCACGTTTTATGTAGTGGCTTCAGGAACATATGTAGCACGTTTCATGTAGTGGCTTCAGGAACATATGTAGCACGTTTCATGTAGTGGCTTCAGGAACATATGTAGCACGTTTCATGTAGTGGCTTCAGGAACATATGTAGCACGTTTCCTGTAGTGGCTTCAGGAACATATGTAGCATGTGTGATATAATGGCATGAGGAACATATGTAGCATGTGTGATATAATGGCATGAGGAACATATGTAGCATGTTTCATGTAGTGGCTTCAGGAACATATGTAACATGTTTAATGTTTCTTGAACAGCAAGTTTTATATTTCTTTTATTTGTTGTGAATTTTATATGGAATAGTTTTGGTTTACAGCGGTTCCTGTTAGTTTTGACGGGCTATCATGGTAGCAGTAATATAACGTTTAATCGAAGAAATAGTTTGTGCACGTTTGTTGATAACACAAAGAAACACTAACAACTAACAGATTTAAGTTAATAAAAATAATATTTAATAGTAATCTGTAAAAGAACATAATATGATAACTGATCTTTATGAAGATACCAATAGGCTTAGCAAATGAAGAGAAATTACTAAACACGAGGTAAAGTACATATAGTTATTAAAAATCACGTTATTATTATCTCACTGTCATTAAAACTAAATCCTCCAGAGGGCTCATATTAACCTACATCACAGAATATAAGTTATTAAACGAACGAAAATATTTGTATATCGTTCCGACACGTGGATATCCTAAAACTCTTTGAGTAAAAATAAAAGTAAAACAACGACCGGTTTATCGTCACAATATTTGACAGCTAAACTTTCAACTTTCTTACATACTGTAGCGTAGTGTGGACGACATCGTGCGTACAACACATCTTCAAATTCTAATCGAATAATTGTTTTTCTCTGTTGAGTTCAACTTCGTCACGTTTAGTCCCTGACCACAGTTCTTTAAATAATCCCTACGTGCCCCAGTTCTTGGACAAAACTTATTTGTTAGGGAATTCTTGTTTGTTATTCGAGGCACACAATAATTTTTTTTTAAATTGACACTTCCAGTGCCCTGTATGTTTGTTTATAGTGAGAAATCAGAAAGACTGGCCTATATTTAGTCCAACCATACAAAGAATGCTACTAACAACACAATCGTAAACTTTAGAATCGAAACAGGATATAATCGTAGACAGCTAGGTTGGAACTGTTTTGTTCAACATTCTTAGCCTTTTAACTTCTGTGATAACTTGAATAATAGAATACAAGTAACCTTAATTACAAGTGAGAATCACAGACCAAGGTTACACCAGTCCTCTTTGACACTTCTTCATTTGCATAACTTATCACTGGTCATCTGACTTTAATGAATTCCTTGTTCCTCAGTTCTGGTTCTCAGACAACGGCGTTCAGAGCATTAAAAATGTTTGCCTGCAGGCTGAAAACGTCATTTGTCAAATATAAGACATTGGCTAAATTACTTGAAACCAAAGTTGAATAAAAGGCCACGATGAAAAAAACCTCATTTCTTCAGAGTTTGTTTTTTTTTCCAAACTGTGAAATATTTACTAAGTTTATAATAAAAACAGGAATTCACTAATTTTTATGGTTATAAGATAATGTTAAGTCATGGCTTTGAAGATCAAGAAACCACCTTTCACGTTGTTTGTACCACATACAAGTCCAACACATTTTAAAGAACTACAAGTCCCAAAATTTATTTAGTTAGAAAGAAAGCAACTGGAAATTATTTACGACGGAACTCTGGAGAGACAGACACTTTGGGCTTAATTTGTAAAACATTACCATTTTCAAATCAACTTATTTTTCTCACTGTTAGGATAGTTCGGTTGTTTACATATAAATAAGTAAGTACAAGGCAAGGACTTCAATAACTAAGACAACCATAACACACAAAATACCCAAACGATGGATTCTTTAAAAAGGATAACCTTTAATAAATTCTGTCTTGGAATTTATTGGAGTCATATGGCTATTACAGGTTTTCTCCAAATCATGACATTACTTTGTCTCATCCTTTACTCCGAGATGGATCTGAACCATGAACTACTTGTATTTAACGTGAACAAACTTTTCTTTCTATAACAATGAGACACAATCTACTCATTACCCTGCCCCCACAACTACATGGATATTAACAACGCCCTCTTTCTGTAATAATAAGCAATGAGTCCGTGTTCTAGTATCTACTGATGACACACAGTGTTCTAGTATCTACTGATGACACAGTAACTGTATACATGATTGTACACAACATAAATTTTCCTTCACTATTTCAAGGCCCGGCATGGCCAGGTGGGTTAAGGCGTTCGACTCGTAATCTGAGTGTCACGGGTTCGAATCCCAGTCACACCAATCATGCTCGTCCTTTCAGCCGTGGGGGCATTAAAATGTAACGGTCAATCCCACTATTCGTGGGTAAAAGAGTAGCTCAAGAGTTGGCGGTGAGTGGTGATGACTAGCCGCCTTCCCTCTTGTCTTACACTACAAAATTAGGGACGACTAGCGCAGATAGCCCTCGAGTAGCTTTGCGCGAAATTCCAAAAAAAACACAACAATATTTCATGTCGTCCCTATTTCATGTAAGTCTGCGGATTTACGACGCTAAATTCAAGGGTTCCATATCCCTCGGTGGACTCAGCATATAGCTTGATGTGACTTTGCTATAAAAAACACTATTTCACTATTTAATAAATTTATATCTTTTTCAATGATATAACATATTTATTCTCTCAGTTGAGTCCCTTAGAGGTCTATCCCAATGTAAAAAAATGTCAATTTACTTACCCTTACTGTCGGGTTCCTCAGAGGTTTGTCCGGGTCTGGAATGTATTCCAAGGTGATGCCATAGAACTGTCCTGTTACCAAAAACACGAAGTCATTAATTTAATAAACTTATTAGATTGACTTCTTCCAAAAGATCTGTAAATATCATGAAATATAATAACACTACATTTACTGTTGTCAACCTGGCACACCATAACTTTACATCTACTAGTGTTAACCTGAAACACCATAATCTTTATTTCTACCAGCCTTTAATAAGAAACACCAAACTTTTGTATTTACTATTTCAGAAACTCAACATACGATTAGTGATTAGTTTTAACCTAGAACACCGTAACCTTTATTTCACTAGTGTTAATCAGAACCTAAATACCAACTGTTAGTTAGAGATAACCAGAAAAACCATAACCTTTATTTTGGTGGTATTAAACAGAAATTCGATGTCCCACTACTGATTATGTTAACCTGGAACATAATAATTCTCAATCTGTTAAACATGTAACAGTCATCTCAGACAGGCTATTTACGTAGTGTATGCTTGTTAAAGTTGGTAATCACTCAGTAAGCTGGGATAAGCCCCTTCTAACCTCGAGATTCGATCATATTTACCCTTGTTAATGTAGGTTATCCTGTCGTCTTCCCGTCTCTGATTGCTAGAAATGGAAGCTTCGAGGAAATAACGGAATCCAACATCAGAATATCTATAAAAAATTAGTCAAATATTAGCGTAATTAAGCCTAAGTTTGTTGTTTCGTACTCTTCTTAGAAACTGTTATATTTTGGATATAAGACGACCCCTAGATTATTTTAATACGTAGTTGAAACAATTATGAAAAATTTACGACATGGAGCAAGGCTTTGACGATGAATAAACACGTAGAAATGAGCAGGGTGAAATAAATACATCAACTTATTGATAGAACTGTGGTAATTTACTGAAACTATATACACAATTCTTAGGAACATTACAAGTGTAACTGAATATTTTGTTTCTAATTATAATTTTTTTTGTTAGAAATCACCGACAACATTACGCACGCAAGTAATGAGGTTATGTACGATTATTTTGGCTCGTTATTAATATCCGTTACCTACAAATTGTTCAGAGAAGCTGTGCTGCTATTGGTCAAACGTAGGTTAAGCATGATTACAACTACCGGCGTGAACTAAACGAGGCGTCGCTCTGAAATATTTAAATTTATTGTGCCTTGAGGCTATACGATTTATCTTTAATAATTTTATTATTATATCTTTTATCACAAAGAATTCTTGAGTGGTTCTTATTGGTAGTGCGCCATCTATAGGACCTTTTTTTTCCTTTTTCTCTCTGCAAGGTGCCCCACTTCCACAACGTTACAGCAATAACGGTTACTTGTAACTGAACGTGACTTAGTAAGGTTAAGTTACCCCTGCGATAAACAAGGAAAATGGTTGTAAAGGATTTGAAAATCTAAAAAAAAGAAGCCAAAAAATAAAAACATCCTGTCGTTAATTCCATTCTCTGTCAAACATAATTTCATTGTTGTCAGTGTAATCCCAAATAAGGAATTGTGAGTGCTTCTTTATAACGATAAAATTTATTTCTTAAGTTGTTGTCAACCAACTAAACGACGCATCAGAACTTAGTAACCGTTTATTTCTTAAATTATTCTTAACCAAACGACACATTAAGACTTATTGACTGTTTATTTCTTAAGTTAGTCCTAACCAACTAAATGACACATGAACAACCTATACTTTTAACTATAAGCGGATTAATTTCCTATTTAAGTAACCAACCACATACAATAAAAAGTTTATTATCTGATATCTTCCGAAACTGGGCAGTGCCGCATAGACGAAAATTCCGACTAGGAAAGTGTTTCTCTCATACTTTTCAGAAAACATTTTAACATATTGTTAATGCTCTAAAGATCATTATTGTTACATCACCTTTAACAATAATAACTGTTGTAAAAAAACTTTATAAGTAAACAAGTTTTAATATGAATCACAGTGCAGGCGGCTAGTTCGTTTGTTTGCTTTGAATTTCGCGCAAAGCTACTCAAGGGCTATCTGCGCTAGCCGTCCCTAATTTAGCAGTGTTAGACTAGAGGGAAGGCACCTAGTCATCACCACCCACCACCAACTCTTGGGCTACTATTTTGCCAACGAATAATGGGATTGACCGTCGCACTGTAACATCTCAACGGCTAAAAGGCAATCATATTTGATGTGACGGGGATTTGAACCAGCGGCTCTCGGTTACGAGTCGAGTGCCTTGACAACCTGGCCATGCCGAGCCACAGGCAGCTAACAAATGAAACCTTCCGAAAAGAAAGCTACAGCAGCGCCACTAAACTACAATGAGAATTTGTACTTCGAGATATTAAGATTTCTGGTTGCAAGAGGTTTCTGGATGCTAATGTCTCGGATAACAAATATTTCGCTGTTGTGTAGTTACTACCAAATTTCACGTGTTCATCACTAAGTAAATCAACGACTTTAGCTCATATTTTAGTGTATGAATATTATTCAAACAATTTACCTAAATATCCAAACACCCTACTTTCCATGGTAATTCATAAGACATCAATAAGCCCATTTTTTCTCATGCAATGAAATTATTACACACTATTAGTAAGCGTGTTACATATTTTTAAAACTTGCAATTTTTCACCGAATTCTCCAACCAGAGTCGTAGTGACTTATTCTCCAGTCAAAGCTGTAGCTACACATAATTCTGTGTATTTACCTACAAAAGGTGTAGCATGAAACTTATGATAGCCACAAATCGTATGGCTAACGCTCTCCTACTACGAGCATCGGTAGTTCTTTAAGTAGAGGGCGCTGTTCAAAACCTTACGTTTGGTGTTTAATTTGAAACCTTCTTCATGTTGGGGTCTACTCAGGTAAAAATTCTATCACGTATATTTAGACAACCCTAGGTAGTGTTTTGTGCCATAACATAAACCGCCAATATATATCCTAAGAATCATAGAATAACGTACCATGACATTGCGTAATCCTGTAGATGTTTTGGTTCTATTATTAGAAGCACAATAATAAGAAATATTTAAAAATGTATTTTAATTGTGAATACACAAACTTACATTCGCGGTATTTGGATTTTCTCTGCTTCTATACTTCTTCCACATTCACGCCATTGTCTTTTTGTCCCTTGTGTACTTCCCGATCTACCGGCAGAGGGCGATTGTTGTTCTGATGCTTGAAGAAGATGTGGATTCTGTGTCAAATCCGAATAATCAAAGATCTGTAAAGGAGAAAATGTGAAGAGCACGAAAACAATGTCCCAAATAGTCACTTTAGTTGCATCAATCACGAAATAGTTACTTCAGTTACACAAGTTTCAGGAAGCAGTCACTTCAGTTCTACCAGTGTCACGAAGCAGTTACTTCAGTAGATATAAACGTCTATCATTTCAACTCTAGTATAGTGTCATTTTATAATTTTTACGTGAGAAACGTTGGAGAAACGATAGATTCTCAGTGTAAAATTACTGGACAAACGATAGGTTCTTAGTGTAGAATTACTGGACAAATGCTTCCTAGAGCACAATTAAAGGACACACGATAGAATTTTAGTATAGAATTACGTGACATACGATGGGTTCTTATCACAGAATTACATGACAAAGTATAGGTTCTTTGCACAGAATTACTGAAATAGGTTCTTTGCACAAAATTACTGAAATAGGTTCTTTGTGTGGAATTACGAAACAAACGACGGGTTCTTAGTACAGAATTACGGGACAAACGATGGATTCTTCGTGCAGAATCAAGGGACATGATAGACAACTGCAGAATTTTGGACGAGTAGAAATACAGTAACTCAGAATTATGTATGGTTTAGTTATAAATTTATATCAATATGTTTGTTAATTAAATGATTATAATGTTACTGGCATTGGATGAGTAAAACAAGATCTGCTACAGAATTATTCTCATACAAACTTTATATTGAAATTCTTACCGTGAGTTGATCGAGTGATATAACAGTCGTTCGCATGGATGGATATGAAATGATTCATGAGACCTTGGTATTACATGTATTCACCTACTTTATAAGGATGTGAGGATGCTGATGATAGAAAATAACTAATAGTAACTGTCTTTAATAACCTGGACTGAGGGTAGAAATTTATTGAACTCTAGCATTTATCTTTTAAAAACGGCATGTTTAATGTTCCAATGCTAATTTAACAGTCAAATAACAACTTGTACGGACAATATGAGAACAATGTAAGTATGCGCTGTGATATTGTTTTATTTATAAATTATTGAACTACAGTAGACATGTGACACACTCATTCTGTACGTTTGTTCATGAAATTTCGCGCAAAGACACATCAGGATATCTGCTGTGTTCACCAAGGGGAAGCGAACTTTAGCATTATAAGTCCATGGTCTTACCTCTGTCTCACTGAGGGACAAAACGCAGCAACGGCTATTTTTCTGTCCACTTAGTTTTTCTCTAAAGCAACGTTTAAAACAAACTAAAAGTCTGGTGTTCACAAAGTAAAGTTTTAACACGGTCTAATGTTATAGCTGTTATACAGATCCTAAGCTTATCTGGTAACATATAAATCTAGAAAGTTACTTTGATGACCTTGATTCTCTTTGATAACTGGCGTCATTATGAAACATTGTCTGTCTATGATTGAAGGGTTATCTTAATAGCTTTGACTCTTTCTGACAACCGGGTGTATTTAGATATACCTACTGTACATGTCTGAATAGTTATGTAAACCTAAATAAATGAATAACTAGTCAAACACAATAATAAAGTCAGGTTATACCAAGTAGTCTAACAGAGTAGTACAGTCATGTTACGACAAGTAGTCTAACACAAAAGTACAGTCATATTACACCAAGTAGTCTAACACAGAGGTACAACAGTCATGCCACACCAAGTAGTCTAACATAGAAGTACAGTCATGTCACACTAAGTAGTCTAACACAGGAGTACAGTCATGTTACACTAGGCAGTGTTACACAGAGGTCCAACAGTCATGCCACACTAGGTAGTGTTACATAGAGATCCAACAGTCATGTTACACCAAGTAGTCTAACATAGAAGTACAGTCATGTCCCACCAGCTAGTCTAACATAGAGGTACAACAGTCATGTCACACCGAGTAGTCTAACATAGAAGTACAGTCATGTCACACCAAAAAGTCTGACATAAAAATACAGTCATGTTACACCAGGTAGTCTGATATGGAAACGGCTGAAATCGTTTGATTTTAAAATCTTTCTTCACTGTAACAAAGAATTTTCTCCGTCACAAATTATACCGCTAACGCTTGTGATTATAAACTTAACGTCCTATTGGTTATTTGTCTGGTTGACGATGTATAATCTGAAACGGTGAATACAGAAAAAATCGCTATTAAATTCAACTTTGAAGACTGAATTTGTATTTCCTGTTTTCTGCTGCACAATTACGTGAACAGAAAATACTGGTTTAGTGCAATAATATTTTGCCTTACGTCCTTTATTTGTGTAGCTTATTTCGACAATAATTGTGGTCGCTATGTAAGTCATGTAACAACAGTTCATTCAAAGTTTATTACTGAACAGGGCGTAGTGGACAAAACAGACACCACTGTAATGTGGTCAACACAGTTACCTCAAGCCGAGTTAGACACCACGTATTTAGGTTAATCAGATAAAAAAGGGTAAAACTGACACTCCGAGTTTAGAGGCAGAGCAGGTCAGCTAGAACCCGATGTAACCGGCAGGGTATTTCTTAAAATAATGGGAAAATTAGTTTTTCTTTCTTGAACTCTTAAATATCAAATGTCAAACAAGTCTTAGTAGAGTGCCAAGTAACCAACGCCCATTGCAGTAAAACTGATTATATCTTCTTATGTTGATTGAACTAGTGAAATGTTTTTTGATGTGGTTTTATCCGTAAATAAAAATTTCGTTACTGAGTGTTGGCAGAACGTAATCGCTGGATGGAAGAAGGAATACCTACACTTCTGTTTACAATGTCCTTTGGAAGTTAGAAACAATCTTGAAAGAAATATCCAAAAGTTATTACACTGCTAAGTAACGCAAATATTGGAATTGTGTACTGATATTACTATCGCTAAATGTTGTTCCTGTAACACTACGGTGTTATTACTGTGTCAAACCGTTACTAATAATACTTGTGTTTCTATAACACTACAGTGTTACTACTGTGTCAAACCATTACTAATACTACTTGTGTTTCTATAACACTACAGTGTTACTACTGTGTCAAACCATTACTAATAATACTTGTGTGTCTATAACACTACAGTGTTACTACTATGTCAAACCGTTAGTAATACTACTTGTGTTTCTATAATACTACAGTGTTACTACTGTGTCAAACCGTTAATAATACTACTTGTGTTTCTATAATACTACAGTATTACCACTGTGTCAAACCGTTAATAATACTACTTGTGTTTCTATAATACTACAGTATTACCACTGTGTCAAACCGTTAATAATACTACTTGTGTTTCTATAATACTACAGTATTACCACTGTGTCAAACCGTTAGTAATACTACTTGTGTTTCTATAATACTACAGTGTTACTACTGTGTCAAACCGTTAATAATACTACTTGTGTTTCTATAATACTACAGTATTACCACTGTGTCAAACCGTTACTAATACTACTTTTGTTGTATTTCTATAACACTACGGTGTTACTACTGTGTCAAAGCATTACTAATACCACTTGTGTTGTATTTCTACAACACTACGGTGTTACTACTGTGTAAAACCGTTAATAATACTACTTGTGTTGTATTTCTATTACACTAGGTGTTACTATTGTATCAAAGCGTTACTAATACTATTTTTGTTGTGTTTCTATACCACTATGGTGTTACTACTGTGTCAATCCGTTACTAATACTACTTTTGTTGTATTTCTACATCACTACGGTGTTACTACTGTGTCAAAGCACTACTAATACCACTTGTGTTGTATTTCTATAACGCTACTGTGTTACTATTATGTCAAAGCGTTACTAATACTAGTTTTGTTGTATTTCTATAACACTCCGGTGTTACTACTGTGTCAAAGTGTTACTAATACTACTTGTATTTTCAGCCGTGGCATATTGGCTGATGGAATGGCTCCAAGTTTTTTTCAAGTGCAAACACTTAGCTTGTAGCTCCGTCATCTCTTGATCAATGTGAGTTGTACTTACAGTTTTGGACTCAGGATATCAAACCCTTTCATGTGATATATTTGACCGCATCCAATATCTCATCGGTTAATTTATTCCAATCCTGCCTAAAATAACTTCAGTTTAGGGTTAGGATGGTAGATATCCTGAGGAGTAATATTAGGTTGTTCAGAAATAAATGTCGGAAATCTCTCGATGATATTTAGAAGCTGAATTGGTTGGTTGGTTGTCTGTTTGTTTAGTGTTTATTGGCACAAAGGAACTGGACTATCTGCTTCAAACAGCCGGTAAAAAGTAAAAAGGAATCATGCTGAAACAGAATGTAGTCCAATGTTCGGATTAAAAACCTTAAATAGGGTTAGAAAGACCATAAAAATTTGAAAACACAACTGAAATGGGTATTATTACCACCACCGGTGTCAAGGATGAACCCGTGATTAAATCATGTTTAAAATGGTGCTCTCGATCGCAAGGACGGCAAGACAGTGAAATGTGGCTTATTGTGACCTGAGTGTTACACAGACAACACACTGGTGCATCAGTTCCAGATGAAAGAAAACGATGAGTTAAAAAACTCTGACCAATGCGTAGTCTAGTTAGAACAACTTCCTCTTTCCGATCCTTAGGGTAGTAAGACGACCAAAGTCCAAGAGAAGGTTTTATTTGGAAAAGCTTGTTTTCACGTTGGTCACTCCTAGTCTACTGCCAACTGGTACAGAGCCTTGAATACAGGACCACAATCCATGTATGGAACAGACATGGCGGTGATAGTGCCAGATCAGACTGACTTAGCTGCGATGTCGACGACCTCGTTCCTGCGAATACCAATGTGGTTTGGTATCCAGAAAAATCTGGACAGAAGTAGATGATAGAAAGAAATGGGCCAGTCGGTTTTGAATATCAGTGAGAATAGGGTGAGAACTGACGTGAAGCGATTCTAGGGCTAACAGAGAGCTTAGTGAATTGGTATAAATAGTACAGTTCGTGTACTGCATAGCTTCTAGTGATTCACGGCAAGAGAAATGGCGTACAATTCGGCAATGAACACAGAAACTGTAGAGGGATCCTGTGTGCAACAACCGAATCACAGCAAATAATGGCAGAGCCCGCACAGTCACCTGATTTCGAACCATCTGTATAAATGGGAATGGAAGGATGGTTTGAAAGATGTTCAGTAAATAAAAGGCTATACTGAAGATCAACAAAATCGGCGTTATCAGACCTGTCAAGGTTGATGCTCCAAAAATTGAACGAATTGGGAATCGAGGTTCTGCCTTATCCACCTTATTTCCCAGACCTTTCCCCTACAGATTTTCATAATAAATGCCCTAAAAAAACCAGGCAACTGCAGAAGAAGCTTTCAGAGAGTTCACTGACCATAGAAACTCTGATTTATACAGCAGGGGTTTAAACAGCATCGTTACACATTGGTAAAAGTGTGTTGAAGCAAATGATGCTTACTTTGATTAAAGCGTGTTTTACAACACTGGTTTATACTTTCCCAAACTACACAGTTTTAAAACGACATTTATTTCTGGACAACATAATAAAATCAAATCGGATACAATCCCCCCTCCCAGAGTTGGTACTACTGGCTTACAAAAATACAGCAAATTAAAGTGAAGAAAAACGTTTAATAAATTAATTTACTCTAATCCTGCCTAACATAATTTGAGGTGCCATGGCTACTGAGGATTCCCTCTTGTGATTCCATAACACTACTGTGTTAGTACAGTATCACAGCCTTACTGAAACAGTGTTGTTTTCAGTTTTAAGTTTAGTATATGAATGCTTTAGACTACCTAGTGTTAATTATTAATAATTTCAAGATTGTTATACTGTTTAACGCGAAACATTGTTAAATATTAAAGGTTAAAATAAATGATTTTCTTGTTAATAAGATATTAACACGAGAAACATTAATTTTATATAAAAACGTAGAATATTAGGTGCGTTAAGAACTGATTTAATGAAATGAAATAAAATTATTTACTTGGGGTAGACCAGCGCCATCACGTGGTGTGATCGTGGTTTCACCAATACCACTGTCCGGGGAAGGAAGGTCAGCATTGTGTCCATGTAGGCTGGTCTTGTAGCTGCTATTCTGTCGGATATAGCGGTCAACAAGAGCCACACCCTCAGCAGAGTCCGAGTACGAAGCTATATGCTGCCGAACGGTTTGGTACTGTTCCACAGCAGGGGAGCCCACATACGAATATAAGTCTTTGTAACAATCCGCAGCGGCCAGTGTATAGACAGTAGACCCGGCTGTCCGAGTGACCAGAGAGCTCTGTGTGACGTACTGGGGCACGGTGACCACAGCGTTAGCCAGAATGCTGTATTGTCCAACACCTAACGGCTCGTAACCAGACTGAGACGATGGTACGTCAGCGAAAACCTGCAAAATCGTTAGATTTTTTTACTGGACCAAATCATTTAACAAAGTAAAAAAAATTCCACGATAAGTAACACAGAACCAACTAAAAATAATGTTGTAGATTTTGAAAGAAAATTCACAAGTAATTAAAACATTTATGACGAAAGCGAATTGTAGAGTATTTTAATCACATCCAACTAATGTTTCTTCAACTACAACAACAACAAAAAAAGGATTTTGAAATAACACACTGAAGAGAAATAAACTGGCTAACGTCAGTTCTTTGGTTATTATTGTCTGACCGAATAGTGTGCTTTGACCTTCACTTTCGCTCTTGAAACCCACCCACAGTTCCAACTTACACGACTCACTTCTGTGGTATTAGAAAATGTGCCATGAACACTGGGATTAGTGGTAGAGCACGCTAACAACACCGTAAAAATAACAAATAATTAACTAACCTCTACCGAACTGTATGCCTGTAAAGGGATTTCAGTGGTCCTCTGGGGCTGGCTAGTTCCAGCCTGCATACTTCTGACCTTGATAAGGTCAGGGGAATTGCTCCCTGATGCTGTTACCAAATCGATGGCTTGGCTTGGAGATTTGAGGTCAGATGAGAAGGATGTTTTGGACAAAGGGGAGGGGGTCTTTTGTTTAACTTGTACCAACAAGGGGATAACTGTACTAGTCTCTGTTGCAGAAGGTTCCTCCGGGGACAAGGAGGCATCACCACTGGGTAGAGAAAATATCAGCGAAGGGGGTACAGACTTTCCTTGATCATTCTTACTGGGATCGGTGGAGGGCAGAGCATGTCTTTTATTACCATTCACTAAGGGCAAGGTGGCGGTAAGTTCTTCTGGTTCCCGTTTGATGGCGACACTGTTCACATAGATATCCATTTCTTCTGCTCTTGTGGCTGATGCCAAGACATTAGCTACAGCTGATGTTACAGTTTTCATGTGAGGGCGCAGGTGCGGGATACTGGGAGCCATTGTGCTCGTTCCTATAGATGGAGTCACAGTTGCACTGAAATAAATCATAATAATAAAATCGATAAAAAAATAAAATTAAAAGAAGAAAACAAGAAGTATGCCACTGAATAATTTAAAATAAATGTAGAAAGTATGAAGTATACGGTGCTTAGATATTTAAGAAATAACAACATGTTTAACGATTAAATATGATCTACCTGACAAGAAATGGAAATTATAATATTTTCAATCATTTACCAATATACCAAGTCAACCACACTTTATAAAACTACGTTCTAAGTCTAATACTGCCCTTGGAACTACTTCCTTCATCATCAATATGCTAGTCGTGATGTCTACAACCATTTTCTATGTCTTGTTACAACTAGAATTACTCCATTCATATCAATATTCTACTCGTGATGTCTACAACCATTTTCTATGTCTTGTTACAACTAAAATTACTCCATTCATATCAATATTCTACTCGTGATGTCTACAACCATCTTCTATGTCTTGTTACAACTACAACTACTTTCTTCATCATCAATATTCTACTCGTGATGTCTACAACTATCTTCCAGATTACTGATAGAATCATTATTGTTAATGAACTATGTAGCACTAGACAAATTTTCTCACCTGAAGTTATTGATAGAACTGTTATTATTGATCAAATATGTAGCACTAGACAAAGTTTCTCACCTGAAGTTATTGATAGAACTATTATTATTGATCAAATATGTAGCACTAGACAAAGTTTCTCACCTGAAGTTATTGATAGAACTATTATTATTGATCAAATATGTAGCACTAGACAAAGTTTCTCACCTGAAGTTATTGATAGAACTATTATTATTGATCAAATATGTAGCACTAGACAAAAGTTGCTTACCTAAACTTATTGATAAAACTATTATTATTAATTAAATATGTAGCACTAGACAAAAGTTTCTCACCTAAAGCTATAAAATTGAATAAAATTGTAAAAGATAAACAAAAAACTAAAAGCTAACTTCTGATAAAATAAATAAATGTAACTTTATTTTTCTCGTACGTGCCAGGTTTATCACGTTAAATTGTTTCATGAGTTATACATGATAAAACTGAAAGAATATTTAATTTTTAAGTAAAATTCCGGATCTGCCGATCACATAAGTGATAGTTTACAAAAATATTAGAAAATCTGTAATAATAATTATTATGTGTTGAATAAGAATGAAGGTTTTACAGGAAAGAATGTATGTAGATGGCACGACCATCCTTAAGTTCTGGTAGTAGAACGGGTTGCATGGCTAGTTGTTTTGGTGTGTTTATTACCGAGTCTTCAAATGAAGATGACGTGATTAACACTGAAACGATCTGTTCCGATACTTCTGATGTAATTAACAATGTTTTATGTATGTTCATGATATAAGAAAAAGACTGATTGGAGAAATTTTGATAAAAATGAAATTAAAAACTAAGTGCTAAGTTTTATATGTAGTAACCCTGATGGCTACTTCCAAGGCAACAGTGCTTCATGTATAGTAACCCTGATGGATACTTCCAAGGCAACAGTGCTCCCATCCATAATAGTTTGAAGAACTTGTAGAGCACTTCCCACATTCTCTATTATTAAGCATCATGGACATAAACCTGAAAAGTACATTTGCCACCACGATATGTTGCCTGTTTTGCACCATAAACAGAATGACGGAAAGATCCTCTGGACACCCTCCAATATTCGGCTTATATTCAGGGAAAAGATGACCCAACCCGTTATCAGTTATAGGACTGAATAAGTTGGCTAGCCAGTGCACATACCCAGAGTACTGAAAAAGTTAAGGAAATCAAAGGTACAAACAACCATTTCTTCTTCAGCCATGTTTTTCATAAAACTACTATTGTGTCTAGAAGCTAGTAACTTTTAACTTGCTTATAATAGCAGAATAAATGTCTAGCATGATTGTAGCAGATTTGTGGGTCGAAGGGTTCTATTTCGTGACTTTGGCCTTTATTTTTCCGAATGACGTTGTTTATGCAAATATATTTCAGATCCTATTACTGTTCTGAATGCTCTACTAGGCTTCCTTCGAGAACGTTAACGGTTACTGCCTTTGAAATGTTGTGTCGTTTGATATTAAATCACTAAAGAAGCTTGCTACACAAACATCCTATCTCGGACAGACTATGACACGATCCCTCAGACACAACTTCTACTGTGGTAGCAGTACACTGTTGGGTACTCATAAATTCACTCTAAATCAAATACAAAGACTTACATAGATGGCGACATACAAATGTATTAGGAAATGCAAATCCTACACATACAAATAATAACCCGTCCTAGTAAATCAAACATACACAGTGATTAACCCATCTTATTCATTTGCACCTGCCCGACTCCATACATGAAGTTTATTTTAAGTATCTTTTACCCTGTCTATTTATTGTTAAAAATGTAATACTGACTTCTACCTTCAAGTATTACAAACACAACACTAAGTAACGTCTCAACTATATTCTCTGTATAACAACCACAATGCTGAGTATCATCTGACCGTCCACCTGCTTACTATAAACACAATACTAAACATTTTGAAACCGATAAAACTGCATATTAAAACAGATTAATGACATCTTACCTCCACATCTCTGGAAGAGATGCATATTTTTCTAGTAAATTTTTTTCTCCTTTCTCCATTGGAGGAAGTTTATAGTATTCATATAGTAAGCCCATACTTGTATTATGTTCTTCACCGCCGCCATTAATGTTCAACATGGCTGAAGTTGCTGCTGTTAAAGGGTGCTCGTAATACGATCGCCAACCTTCCTCACCTTCGGGCATATCCGACATACGTTCGGATGTTGCCGATTTTACTCGGGTTAGCACGTCAGTCACTTCTTTATTGTCACTGGAAATCGGCATTAAAGCGTTTTGAAACAGACTGTTTTGTTACAAGTACACACACACACATATATCTAGTTAATAAGCTAACTTATACGAAAACATTTATCGAATGCAAAGAAGAGAATAAAAGATGACAACTTCTTAAATGTACAATAATTAATAATATAATAAGAGAATAAAAGATAACATCTCCTTAAATGTACAATAATTAATAATACAATAAGAGAATAAAAGATGACATCTCCTCAAATGTACAATAATTAATAATATAATAAGAGAATAAAAGATGACATCTCCTTAAATGTACAATAATTAATAATATAATAAGAAAATAAAAGATGACACCTCCTTAAATAAACAATAATTAATAATATAATAAGAGAATAAAAGATGGCATCTCCTTAACTGTACAATAATTAATAATATAATAAGAGAATAAAAGATGACATCTCCTTAAATGTACAATAATTAATAATAGATGGCATTATTAATATAAAATCTAAGATCATTTTCAATTGAGAGATGATACTATGAACAAAAGCGAGATTACGATATTGACTTACAAGGTCCAGACCCATACCCTCAAAATGTACAATAAACAAAAAATACACAATAAAAACAATGATAAAATGCAACAAATATAAATCTTTTTAGCAGTTTAGTTTTTATGTAAAAATCTTAATGCAGCTTCTCTTCCTTGAGAAATTATTTGACAATAAATAATTCAATATTATTAGTAATAAACCTTACATATACCAGACGGCTCCCTAGAGAAGATAGAAATTTTTAAATTTAATCTAATAGTTATAAGCAATAATGGTGGGAGACAGGAAAGGGTGCAACCCTCATTGCCATGGGCCTCAATAATTCTTAATTCAGCCCTCCTATGATGTTTGGATTGTGATCCAAATGGTCATGAAATAATTTGTATCAAAATCTTTAGTTGTTTCTTAAAATATCATATAACGATGTAGGTTGTGTACTATAAGCTGTGATGAAGTAAGTTAAAAAGAACCTATATTTCAGGGTTCATTAAATGTCATATTATTATGTAGGTTGTGAGCCATCAGCTGTGATGAAGTGGGCTATAAAAGAGCCTATAGTTCAGGATTCACTGAGACACGAGACTTGGTTATGTAGCGTCACTGTGACGTAGTGGGTTAGATAAGAAGTTCGCTGAGACGTTAGTGTAAGTTTGTGCAAATATGACATTATTCTTGTTTGTTTGTTTGTTTGTTTTTGAATTTCGCACAAAGCTACTCGAGGGCTAGCCGTCCCTAATTTAGCAGTGTAAGACTAGAGGGAAGGCAACTAGTGATCACCACCCACCGCCAACTCTTGGGCTACTCTTTTACCAACGAATAGTGGGATTGACCATTACATGTTAACGTCCCCACGTCTGAAAGGGCGAGCATGTTTGGCGCGACGGGGATGCGAACCCGCGACCCTCAGATTACGAGTCGCACGCCTTAACGTGTTTGGCCATGCCGGGCCGACATTATTCTACATGAAGTAACTTTTATTGATATATATATATATATACATATTAACACACACCTGCCTTCATAAGTTTAAGAAATGAACAGCAAAAGATATCAGAGACGGTAATCGTCCACCAGAGGGCGCGTGGAAGAGATAAGTAGGCGCGAGTGTCCGAGGTATATAATCAATGAAAAAAAAAAGAGAGAGAGAGATAAGTAAATGGGCGTAGTCCAAGTGATAAATAAAAATCAGACCGGAAACATGTCCGTTTCTTAAACAAAACGAGGACAGAAGTAAAAAAGTTACAGGGGCATGAAACTATCCTCATATTAATCAAAACAAAATTATCGACACAACATTACACCCACATCTTATTATTTCCCTGACTGACTCAGTACGGCCTACGTAAGTTAAATGTGTAATGTGGATCATGAAGTTCAGTTTTAATGTAATTATTCATCTCATGAACAACCTCAATCAATCATGTGCAAAGATTAGGCTTAACACTCGTATGCGACGCTTCAAAGCTTCAGTTGCATTTCAACTTGGTGCGTACCTTAACAGACGCGCATATACAAAAGTGACAAAAACATTCGCTGTGTCACATGCTTGAAAAGACATTATTACTTATACATCATTTTTACAAGGTACTTATAAGAGAAGTTTACACTGCAGAAACATGTCGCATTATGATATTTGAGGTAAATTATTGTACCGACAATTAACAGCCAATCCATCCTGTCTAACGAAAGTTTAATTACGGCTCCTTTTTCTCGTCTTACCATTCTCAAAAACTTACAGAAAACGTGAAACCCGAAAGAGAATAAAACCAAGTACTAATTATTAAAGAAAACTTTCATATATACTTCTTTCAGCTTTGATAAACGACCCTTGTCAGACAAAAGTTAAAATGAGTCATTAAAGTCTCTAAAGAAAACAAATTCAATTCAAACCAAAGCGCCAGAAAAGTCAGGTTTGTTACAGAAAAGTTAGAACCGCAACTACAGAATCTTTAAAAACAGGTTATATTCAACTCAGAACTCCAAAAAATCAGAAAGGACGTTCGATCAAATTCAAATGTCCTTCAAACTTTGTTCGTCAGACAAATCTTATAATTATCCACTACATAAAGAGCTTAGAGAAAATGAAAATTTGCTGTTTTATCCCTAAAACTGTGACGAAGAAAATGAATAAAGTATTTAAGATATATGAAAACTATAAAACAATTTTTTGAAAAAATATACCTTTAGAAGCAACTAAAATATACAGGCTTTTAAGAACAAAATGTGTCGAGGTGTGAACCCGAGAACCTATGGTTTGTGTCCATTCGTCGCAAATTGCCATTCCACACTTTGGAGCTTTGGACAGATTATAAGAGTGGTGGTCAACCATGATGACGAGAAAACCCACTTGTAGAGAAAAATATATATGTAAAAATGGCTGGTATGGATAGAGAAAATTATACAGATGAGCGAACAACGTTTCGACCTTCTTCGGTCATCGTCAGGTTCACTACCATTGTCCCCAATTTTAAACTGATAGACTAGAGAAAGGCATACAATTTAATTATAGTAGCCCTAAAGTTGTGCTTACTAGGTGCCTTTCCCTAGTCTATCAGTTTAAAATTGGGAACAAGGGTAGAGAGCCTTTGTGTAGCGAATATTGAAAAAAGCCAAACAAATAATGAGGCCGGTAAGACGTATCCTATTCATTCAATTCCTTAATCTGTTTATTGGACCCTCAATAACATTTTAAATCTTGCTCTTAACATCTAACCTATTCACATCTTTTTAATGAAGTTGGATCGTCGAATACTTTGTAAACGTCTCTTAATAATTCCGTCCCCCGCTGGGACAGCGGCAAGTCTACGGATTTTTGATGCTAAAATCAGGAGTTCCTTTCCCCTTGGTGGATACAGCAGATAGCCCGATGTGGCTGTTCTATAAGAAAAACAAACATAATAATTCCTTTCATGACAACGTCATCATTTGACAATGGCCATCATTCCGGCAGAATAGCAACTTTGTTCTTGGAAGAAAAATATATAACAAAGCTTTCAGTTTGTTTTCAGATGTTGTGGGCGGATTAGGCAGATGCCAAATGCAGTTCTTTCAGCTCTTGGGTCGTAAGGTTAGAGAAGATGGACACTGAACGTAATTCTTTCGGTTCTTGGGTCGAAGGCTAGAGAAGATAAACAGTAAATGCATTTCTTTCAGCTTTGTACTCGTAAGGCTAGAGTACATGGACATTAAATGTAATTACTTCATCTCTGTGCTCATACGGCTAAAGTATATAAACATTAAATGTAATTACTTCATCTCTGTGCTCATAAGCCTAAAGTAGATAGACATTAAATGTTATTATTTCAGCTTTGTACTCGTAAGGTTAAAGTAGATGGACATTAAATGTAATTATTTGAGCTTTGTACTCGTAAGGTTAAAGTAGATGGACATTAAATGTAATTATTTCAGCTGTGTGGTTATAAAGTTAAAGTGAGCATATTTGATATGATAGGGATTGGAACCCGCAACCCCCCGGCTTACGAGTCGTGTGTCTTTAACCACTTGGCCATGACGGGCATAGTTAGACTGGTGGTACTTTGTTTCTCATATCAGCACTCGTAAGACTAAAATGGACAGTTAAACGTTCCGTTAAATTTAATAATGTAATTACGATCATAGACTTAGAAACCGTTTCATTTAAATTCAAAATAAACGTACATACAGTGGATCGACATAATCAATAAAGACTAAAGTTACAGAAAAATTCCCTCTAGCCAGCCACAATAGATGTTGACTCTTAATGAATTTTGAAAACCACTTTACGCATGTATTAGATGCCGACAAAATTATACACCGCAATAATTTCTTGAACCTGAAAAACAGCCTACGACACTGACTTTGTTTTTAACAACAATATAGCAATTTTAATATTATGGCACGAGCTGTAGAGTTGGTCAACGAAGCGATCTGTAACGTCGAAAAACCAATATATTTAAATAGAGGATATCTTCGAATCACGTGACGGAGTCTAATTGTTTCCTAATCATTTCCTTGACTTTACATGACAGAACGCTGTTGTTGTTTTGAATTAAGCACAAAGTTACACAATGGGCTATCTGTGCTCTGCCCACCACGGGTATCGAAACCCGGTTTTTAGCGTTGTAAGTACGCAGACATACCGCTGAGCTACTGGGGGGCGACAGAACGCAGTAACCGTCTTTAGTTTTTGTTATAAACACAATGTCATATTCTGTATGGAATTCTGGGAAGATACAATGAATATTGCTACCTGCATTCATGATGTGCTAAAACCACGTAGGTCCAAGAGTTCTTGATAAAACTGAAATAGAAGTCTTATAACCCAAGCGCTTTCGAAAGGTGGTCTTTTCCTCTTCAGGGGCAATCTAGTGCTACCTACAAACAGGTTAGAGCATTAACAATAGGCGGAGCCACATATATCGATTACAATCCATTGAGATAGAAAATTACTTAGCTTTATGTTACAAGCACAAATGCTAAAACATTCCTTACAACCTCTCAACCAGAGGAATATTTACGAGTTTACTAAAAGTCTGGATAGTTCATAATCTATTTTCCGGATAGTTCATTATAAGAGATTAAAACAACATTTCAAGTTGAAGAAGGTCTACTGCCCGGACAGTTTATTATAAGAGGTTCAAACAACATTTTAAGTTGAAGAAGGTCTACTGTCCGGACAGTTCATTATAAGAGGTTCAAACAACATTTCCAAGTTGAAGCAGGTCTACTGTCCGGACAGTTCGTAAACGAGATTAAAACAACATTTCAAGTTGAAGAAGGTCTACTGCCTGGACAGTTTATTATAAGAGGTTCAAACAACATTTTAAGTTGAAGAAGATCTACTGTCCGGACAGTTCGTTATAAGAGGTTCAAACAACATTTCCAAGTTGAAGAAGGTCTACTGTCCGGACAGTTCATTATAAGAAGTTCAAACAACATTTCCAAGTTGAACAAGGTCTACTATCCGGACAGTTCATTATAATAGGATCGAGTAGCGTTTTCAAGAGCGAATAATAGAGAAGCAATGATTATCATGTAATCAACTAACTGGTTACCTCGAGAAAATAACTATGTGTTACACCCTAAAATGTGTTATAGAAAAACAGCAAGATAACCGTTTGAAGTGATTTTATATTACTTGCTACATTTAATTGACAGAAAATATGTGTATAGTTACGATGGGACGATCGGAATTTTAGAAATAACATAAGGAATATTAGAACTACACCACTGGAGGCGCTGTTTGTCAACTGATAACAGATGCAGAACTCGTACCAGAAGCACTCACCTTATTTCAAAACTTAAAAAAAAGAGAAAAAAGTTTTGAGTGTTAACTTGTTCCATTACTTAGATGACAGATCTGTTTTAATAGATAATTTGAAGTTCCGGTATTTATATCGAATAAAAATTTCACCTCGAGAGGACGACGCACGTTATTTCACGTGCTTGTCGTCAAGACCAATAAGAAACTTGCTTAACGTGGCAAAGTTGATCGACCCCATAGTTTAAATAATCCGGGGATGGAGGGAAGAGAAACAAAATTTGGTTGTTTTTTTTTCTAATGATCGAAACCACCTGATATAGATGGAGCCACAAACAGGTAACTGTACTACCAACGTTAATCTGTGAAAGTAGAAGTGTCATTTCTTACAAGGTATTTGACATGAAAGAAAAAACTGTCTGTAAGAGCCAACCTTTAAACCACTTCCATATTTAACAGGATATGTGCTATGAATAAATAGTTAAGAAAACTAGAATGAAGCCTGAGAAACTGTGAATTCAATACGATATCGTATAAAACTGAATTAATATGGTTTATTTTAAACTTCGCGCAATGCTTGACAAGGACTATCTACGCTAACTATGATTTAGATACGCTATTGCATATAACTGAATTAAACACTGTTGTATACAACTGAATTATACACTCCTCAACATAACAGAATTAAATACGCTGTTGTATATAGCAACATTAAACGTTCTATATAACTGAATTAAACACTGTTGTATAAAACTAAATTAAACACTGATGTATATAACAGAATAAAACACTGTTGAATATAAAGAATTACATACTTTTGTATATGACTGAACTAAGGACTGTTGTATATAACAAAATTAACGCTGTCGATTATAACTGAATTAAACACTGTTGTATATAACTGAACAAAACATTGTTGTATATAAATGAATTAAACACTTGTAAATCAGTGAAATAAAGACTGTTTAATTAAATACTGTTGTATGTAACATAATTAAATACGCTGTTGTATATAAATGAATTAAACACTTGTAAATCAGTGAAATAAAGACTGTTTAATTAAATACTGTTGTATGTAACATAATTAAATACGCTGTTGTATATAATTGAATTAAACACTGTTATATATAACATAATTAAACACTATTGTATATAACTGAATTAAAAACTGTTTTATGTAACAGAATTAAACACTGTCGTACAAAACTGGATTAAACTTGTTCTATACAACTGTATTAGCCCCTCTTCTATATAAATGAATTAAATACTGATGTGTATAACTGAATTACACACGCTGTTGTATACAACTGAATTAAACACTGTTGTATATATCTGAATCAAATATTGTTCTATATAATTGAATTAAACACTGTCAATATAACTGAATCAAACTGTTGTATATCAGTGAATTAAACACTATTGTATATAACTGAATGAAAAAGTGTTGTATGTAACAGAATTAAACACTGTTGTATAAAACTGAATTAAAATTGTTGTATACAACTGAATTAACCACTGTTCTATATAGCTGAGTTAAACACTGATGTGTATAACTGATTTATATAAGCTGTCGTATATAACAGAATTAAAGACTTGTATTTAACTCAGTTATCGAATGTTGCATATAACTGAATTAAACACTTGTAAAAACTGAATTAAATACGCTGTTGTATATACCTGAATTGAACACTTTTGTATATATCTGAATTAAACACAGCTGTGTATAATTGAATTAAAGACGCTGCTGTATACAACTGAATTAAACACGGTTGTGTATAAGTGAATTAAATACGATGCTGAATATATAGAAAAGTAATATACTCTCCACGGTTATTTTTAGATATCAAAGTAACTTCAGTGTTTCACTGAAGTTTGAAAGATTATTGGAGACAGGATGCCCCAACACTGTGTGAGTGGTAAATTGACGGGGTTACATTATGTGAAGTGCTCGAAACTAATCATTATTTATTTTGTTCATTTTTGGTGTATACTGTGTAAACACAATTATATATACCTATAAATACTTGTAGGTTGAATCTTCATCAAGCGGATGTTGATTTGAAAGATTTGCTCCTACTTAGAGAAAACATAGGAATACACATATGAACGACGTATAATACACACAGAAATCATAATACCATTATGTTACCCTTCGACGCAGGACTGACCAATAAGTTACTTTTGCGCAGGTCGTTATAACCCACCTAAATGTTTGCTTACTGCCACCTACCATCTTCAGCCACGAGCTTTCCAAGTGGCCACAGCATCGTCACCATGAAGATCACGCACCGTGAATGCACGTGTGAATGTTAAACGTGATAAACCCCACCTAGGACAGACTGTTTGTACAAGGGAAGTGTATATAGTTAAACTCAACAGATCCGGCTTGAATTGCGGGATAACCGCACCCTGGGGTCAAGATTATACCAAAGAAAACTATGTGAAGGTATGGATGACAACAGCAGTTTTATTGTCACGTCGAGGTGAGGAAATCTGTTGTTTTCTTAATGTAATCTGTCAAACAGTCCAAGACAATAGTAGACATCACGACAATCTAAACCTCCAGAACACATAATTACCTTCCTTCTTTATACAAGCCACAACTTGTTGATTTGAAAAGTTATTACAGTTTTAGGCAAAAAATGAATAAACAATAGCGTTAAGATGACACGGAATTCATTTGTATAAATATCTTGAATAATATTTTTGATATGAATTAGCAATAGTGGTACCTAACAACATGTAAAATATACATTACGTGATAATTTTTATATATTAACAGTAATGTTACCTAATAATGAAAATCCTGGAGGATAACAATTGCCTATAGTCATGTGAGAACTGTATACATACCAAAGAAAAACTAAACAATTATCCGTAGTCATGTGAGAACTTAAAAGTGATTTATAGTTATGTGAAAACAATAAAAATACTAGAGAAGAACTCGGTAATGTGAGCACTACAAAATATGAGAAAAATTCCAGCCATGAATGGTTGTAATGTTAGAACTATAAAAATTGAAGAAACAACCCGGCTCGGCATGGCCACGTGGTTAAGACATTCGACTCCTAATCCGAGGGTCGCGGATTCGAATCGCAGTCAAACCAAACATGTTTGCCGTTTCAGATGTGGGGGCGTTATAATGTTACGGTCAATCCCACTATTCGTTGGTAAAACAGTAGCCCAAGAGTTGGTGGTGATGACTAGCTGCCTTTCCTCTAGTCTTATACAGCTAAATTAGGGACGGCTAGAGCAGATAGCTATTTTAATCAGTGATGACGAGAAACCCACTTGTTGAGAAATTTATATGCAAAAACGGCTCGTTCGGGCTGAGAAAACACTTTCTTTGTGAACTTGACGATGACCGAAGAAGGTCGAAACGTTGTTCGCTCTTCTATGTAAAAGTGTTTTCTCAGCCCAAACGAGCCGTTTTTGCATATAAAGATAGCTATTTTGATAGCTTTGCGCGAAATTCAAAACAAACCAAAAGACAACCCAAGCAAGAATCTTTATCTTATCAAAAGTATGCAGATGAAGGAAGAGAAATCGCTGTCATTACAAGAAACCTAGAAGAGAATTCATTCACGAATCGTTGTCTGTGATGTTTTTAAAAGTGCGTGGATCTTTTTGACAGCAGCACTATATAAACTCCGTAAAAGACGCAACTACCGTGTTTCTCCGATAATAAGACCTACCCATAAAATAAGACCTAGTGTGATTTTTGGGGATAGTTTTAATATAAGCCCTACCCTTAAAATAAGCCCTAGTTAAGAGTGGCAGGAAGAGGAAAGAAATAAAAAAAATTAATTTATTAATTAGTTTAATAGTTAGTTAATTAGTTTGTTTAAGTATTAATCAGTTAGTTTAATAGTTTAATAATAGTTTATTTTAAATGGTTAGTTTAATAGTTTTACTTTGTAACTTATATTTTTTTAATATATCAAAATAAGACATCCCCCGAAAATAAGCCCTAGTGTCATATTTTGGAGTGAAAATTAATATAAGCCCTGTCTTATTTTCGGAGAAACACGGTACTAATTGTTGTCGTGCCATCACTATGAAAATTTCCAGTTCCCCAGTGAATCGGGTGATAAGTCTAAAGGCTTATAACACTGAAAATCAACTTTGAATAACTGTGGTGGGCACAGCAAATACAGCTCATTTTATGGCTTTGTGCTTAGCTATAAATGAAAAGAAAACCAAATTTGAATCCCAGAAGAAAATCCAACAGTTATGTAAACAACTCAAGCAAAGAAAACACAAAAAAACAACAACCATAAATTATTATCCTTTGGGCACTATCAAAATTCCATGAGGAAACTGTTGTCACGTCAGCGCTATAAAGCGATATCGATAACAGTATTTGTGAAATGTTGGACCTGTAGTACTTTCCCTGTTCGTGTTTCCCCATGATAATTACAATAAGAATCGAGAGACACTAAGAACTAGTCCTCAGGGCCTTCCGCAGTTCCATGACCGCGGAGGAAGAAATAAACGTCAGTTGACCGAAGAAAGTTTAAAATTACGTGGATTTTCGCCTATAAAAACAGTATCACTTTTGTATTCTGTGTTTTATCGATTTTCAATTAATCTATAACTTACGGTGCATTGCAGTATAGCCAGTAGTGACACTAGAGTTAAAACTAGATTATAAAACCTTGTCAAATGATCTTAAAGTAATAGTGGCAGTATTACTTAAAACAGTAAATCGTAGAGTTACATTTTGAAGTAAACCTACAAACTTCACTTTCATTGTATTTAAAACGTGACACATCCTTCATGAGCAGTTTTAACTTTTAATACGACTCTAATCAGTGGTTTAGTTTTATCTAAAACACAGGATAATAGGACAAATAATACATATTATTCTAAAACAAGTTATTACAATACATGACTGTAAATCAATCTACGGAAAATTTCATGGCCTGGCGGAGAATATCACATGCTCTTCTTTCATAGGAAATCTCGTGTTTTACCATAGAGAGTCACGTGCTCTTTCATAGGAAGTTTCGTATTTTGCCACAGAAAGTTACGTGCTCTGCTATTTATCTCTGCTATTTTTAAAATTTTGGTATCATGTTATACCTCTTTTTGAACAGTACATTTACGATAAACAGCGAAAGAAACAGTTTTTTTTACCTCATAAACTTGACGAGATCGAGAGAACAAAAGAGAATTTTGTTGAAACTCAAATTTTACGGTTGTTTTCATGTTTACAGAAACAGCACCTAAATAAATGCGTCGTGTACCAGCTCTGGATCAAACAAAACTTCGCCGACACATGTTTATTGTAGGTAAAATCCCACTCTAGACACGGAATTTTCTCTCGCTAGTGCAAACAGTGGATAGTTTTCGCATAGGTATTTATAAAGTATGGCTTAGACACATGTCTAAATCCAAAACTCTAATTCCCAACTAAACTAAAAGTAAGCTGTTTCATTTTACTGCTCGCTGACACTATATATTCATTAGGGAAAATTAAACCTGATAAACCTCGGAAGGTAGACCACCATTCTTTAGGGACGATTAAACCTGGTAAACCTCGGAAGGTAGACCACCATTCTTTAGGGACGATTAAACCTGGTAAACCTCGGAAGGTAGACCATCATTCTCTAGGGACAATTAAACCTCGGAAAGTTGACCATAATTCTTTAAAGACAATTAAACCTGGTAAACCTCGGAAAATAGACCATCATTCTTTAGGGACGATTAAACCTGGTAAACTTCAGAAAGTAGACCTTCACTCTTTAGGGACGATTAAGCCTGATAAACCTCGGAATGTAGACCATCATTCTTTAGGGACGATTAAACCTAATAAACCTCGGAAGGTAGACCTTCATTCTTTAGGGATGATTGAATCTGGTAAGCTTCGGAAAGTAGACCACCATTCTTTAGGGACGATTAAACTTGGTAAACCTCGGAAAGTTGACCATCATTCTTTAAGAACGATTAAACCTCGAAAAGTTGACCATCATTTTTTAAGGACGATTAAACCTGATAAACCTCGGAAGGTAGACCACCATTCTTTAGGGACAATTAAACCTCGGAAAGTTGACCATAATTCTTTGAGGACAATTAAACCTGGTAAACCTCGGAAAGTAGACCATCATTCTTTAGGCACGATTAAACCTGATAAACCTCGGAAAGTAGACCATCATTCTTTAGGGACGATAAAACCTGATAAACCTCGGAAGGTAGACCTTCATTCTTTAGGGACGATTGAATCTGGTAAACTTCGGAAAGTAGACCTTCATTCTTCAGGGACGATTAAACCTGATAAACCTCGGAAAGTAGAACATCATTCTTTAGGGACGATTAAACCTCGGAAAGTTGACCATCATTCTTTATGGACGATTAAACCTCGAAAAGTTGACCATCATTCATTAAAGACGATTAAACCTGATAAACCTCGGAAGGTAGACCACCATTCTTTAGGGACAATTAAACCTCGGAAAGTTGACCATAATTCTTTAAGGCAATTAAACCTCGGAAAGTTGACCATAATTCTTTAAGGACAATTAAACCTGGTAAACCTCGGAAAGTAGACCTTCACTCTTTAGGGACGATTGAATCTGGCAAACTTCGGAAAGTAGACCTTCATTCTTCAGGGACGATTAAACCTGATAAACCTCGGAAAGTAGAACATCATTCTCTAGGGAGATTAAACCTCATAAACCTCGGAAGGTAGACCACCATTCTTTAGGGACGATTAAACCTCATAAACCTCGGAAGGTAGAACACCATTCTTTAGGGACGATTAAACCTCGGAAAGTTGACCATCATTCTTTATGGACGATTAAACCTCAAAAAGTTGACCATCATTCATTAAGGACGATTAAACCTGATAAACCTCGGAAGGTGGACCACCATTCTTTAGGGACAATTAAACCTCGGAAAGTTGACCATAATTCTTTAAGGACAATTAAACCTGGTAAACCTCGGAAAGTAGACCTTCATTCTTCAGGGACGATTAAACCTGATAAACCTCGGAAAGCAGAACATCATTCTTTAGGGACGATTAAACCTCATAAACCTCGGAAGGTAGACCACCATTCTCTAGGGACGATTAAACCTTGTAAACCTCGAAAGGTAGACTACCATTCTTTAGGGACGATTAAACCTCGAAAAGTTGACCATCATTCTTTAAGGACGATTAAACCTCGAAAAGTTGACCATCATTCTTTAAGGACGATTAAACCTCGAAAAGTTGACCATCGCTATTTAAGGATGATTAAACCTGATAAACCTCGGAAGGTAGATCATAATTCTCTAGGGACAATTAAACCTCGGAAAGTTGACCATCATACTTTAAGGACGATTAAACCTAGTAAACTTCGGAAAGTAGACCTTCATTCTTTAAAGGACGATTAAACCTGGTAAACTTCGGAAAATGGACCTTCATTCTTTAGGGACGATTAAACCTTGTAAACTTCAGAAAGTAGATCTTCACTCTTTAGGGACGATTAAACCTGATAAACCTCGGAAAGTAGACCATCATTCTTTAGGGACGATTAAACCTGATAAACCTCGGAAGGTAGACCTTCATTCTTTAGGGACGATTGAATCTGGTAAACCTCGAAAGGTAGACCACCATTCTATAGGGATGATTGAATCTGGTGAACTTCGGAAAGTAGACCTTCATTCTTCAAAGACGATTAAACCTGGTAAACTTCGGAAAGTGGACCTTCATTCTTTAGGGACGATTAAACCTTGTAAACTTCAGAAAGTAGATCTTCACTCTTTAGGGACGATTAAACCTGATAAACCTCGGAAAGTAGACCATCATTCTTTAGGGACGATTAAACCTGATAAACCTCGGAAGGTAGACCACCATTCTCTAGGGACGATTAAACCTTGTAAACCTCGAAAGGTAGACTACCATTCTTTAGGGACGATTAAACCTCGAAAAGTTGACCATCATTCTTTCAGGACGATTAAACCTCGAAAAGTTGACCATCGCTATTTAAGGATGATTAAACCTGATAAACCTCGGAAGGTAGATCATAATTCTCTAGGGACAATTAAAATTCGGAAAGTTGATCATCATTCTTTATGGACGATTAAACCTCGAAAAGTTGACCATCATTCATTAAGGACGATTAAACCTGATAAACCTCGGAAAGAAGACCATCATTCTTTAGGGACGATAAAACCTGATAAACCTCGAATGGTAGACCTTCATTCTATAGGGATGATTGAATCTGGTGAACTTCGGAAAGTAGACCACCATTCTTTAGGGACGATTAAACCTCATAAACCTCGGAAGGTAGAACACCATTCTTTAGGGACGATTAAACCTCGGAAAGTTGACCATCATTCTTTATGGACGATTAAACCTCAAAAAGTTGACCATCATTCATTAAGGACGATTAAACCTGATAAACCTCGGAAAGAAGACCATCATTCTTTAGGGACGATAAAACCTGATAAACCTCGAAAGGTAGACCTTCATTCTATAGGGATGATTGAATCTGGTGAACTTCGGAAAGTAGACCTTCATTCTTCAAAGACGATTAAACCTGATAAGCCTCGGAAAGTAGAACATTATTCTTTAGGGACGATTAAACCTCATAAACCTCGGAAGGTAGACCACCATTCTCTAGGGACGATTAAACCTGATAAACCTCGGAAGGTAGACCACCATTCTTTAGGGACAATTAAACCTCGGAAAGTTGACCATAATTCTTTAAGGACAATTAAACCTGGTAAACCTCGGAAAGTAGACCATCATTCTTTAGGGACGATTGAATCTGGTAAACTTCGGAAAGTAGACCTTCATTCTTCAGGGACGATTAAACCTGATAAACCTCGGAAAGTAGAACATCATTCTTTACGGACGATTAAACCTGATAAACCTCGGAAAGAAGACCATCATTCTTTAGGGACGATAAAACCTGATAAACCTCGACAAGTTGACCATCATACTTTAAGGACGATTAAACTTAGTAAACTTCGAAAAGTAGACCTTCATTATTTAGGGACGATTAAACCTGGTACCTCGGAAAGTAGACCATCATTCTTTAGGGACGATTAAACCTGGTAAACCTCGGAAAGTAGACCATCATTCTTTAGGGACGATTAAACCTGATAAACCTCGGAAGGTAGAACTTCATTCTTCAGGGACGATTGAATCTGGTAAACCTCGAAAGGTAGACCACCATTCTTTAGGGACGATTAAACCTCGGAAAGTTGACCATCATTCTTTATGGACGATTAAACCTCGAAAAGTTGACCATCATTCTTTAAAGACGATTAAACCTGATAAACCTCGGAAGGTAGACCACCATTCTTTAGGGACAATTAAACCTCGGAAAGTTGACCATAATTCTTTAAGGACAATTAAACCTAGTAAACCTCGGAAAGTAGACCATCATTCTTTAGGGACGATTGAATCTGGTAAACTTCGGAAGGTAGACCACCATTCTTTAGGGACGATTAAAATTCGGAAAGTTGATCATCATTCTTTATGGACGATTAAACCTCGAAAAGTTGACCATCATTCATTAAGGACGATTAAACCTGATAAACCTCGGAAAGTTGACCATAATCCTTTAAGGACAATTAAACCTGGTAAACCTCGGAAAGTAGACCATCATTCTTTAGGCACGATTGAACCTGATAAACCTCGGAAAGTAGATCATCATTCTTTAGTGACGATTAAACCTGGTAAACTTCAGACCTCATACGTTATACATTGTATTGAAACGAATTATATTCGCGGGGAAGCGCGTTCTCCTACCAATAAGTGAAACTTTGCGTATTACGGTTGGTGTGGTTGGTTATTCATTAAGAACACAATGTGTTAATTGACCAATAAACCGCAGATGCGTGTGGTTTTAATAGCCACTTCTGACGTCAACGAACACGGGTTCGCACGCTACGTGGATGTTGTGGGGGTGGTATTTAAAAAAACAACAAAAAAACCTCACGTCTATAAATTACCAAGACATCATGCAAGAGCTTTTGCTCTGTGAACTGTAATTTCTGGTCACGACTTTCAACCTCTCCAAGTTCATAGAGCGTCAGAGATTTCTCGATAAGCTTTGTCTACCACTCATCGGTATGAGCTACGTCTGGTTTAGGTCGTCTATAAACAACCCATCAAAAACACGCTACGAAAGAAGGTCAGATCACTGACTGCCCTCTGGTGTCACGATTGCTACCTTTGTTGAGCCCTGTGGACATTACTGAAATTCGTGCAGGTGGATGAGTGGCTTGTATTGATAAAAAATGATAAAAAATCTATGGTGTGGTAACCCAACGGGGGCGGCCCAAGGGTCGACTCTTCAAATAGACACGTGCTCACTCTTTAAGTCCTGAAGGCACGATGTTACTGGATCGATCTTCCTGTAGCTGTCTATTGTGCCATACATAGCTTACGATTACAAATTACAGGAACTTTGGGTTAATTAGTTGTACCTGCTTTCATTCAGTTACACTTTCACTTGTTGCTAAGATAAACAGGTCACGGTCTATTTCCTCGTTCTTCCAACAATGAATTCTACAGCTCTTACAGAAAGTACTTAATGTAGATACGTATACCACAACGTGAGCGTGAAAGGTTCCCCTGCGCTTGCGCATATTTCATCGTTTCATGATTTTAAGACGTAAAAGTCAATGAAACTAATTATTATTTATTGTACATAGTCAGTGCGTTGCATTATGGATCCGGATGTTCATGGTTAGAATCCCGTTGCCACAAAATTAATTGTTTGTTTGTTTTTGAATTTCACGCAAAGCTACTCGAGGGCTATCTGCGCTAGTCGTCCCTAATTTAGCAGTCTTACGTGTAAGACTAGAAAGAAGACAACTAGTCATCACCACCCACCGCCAACTCTTGGGGTACTTTTACACCAACGAATAGTGGGATTGATTGTCACATTATAACGTCCCCCACGGCTGAAAGGGCGAGCATGTTTGGTGCGACGGGGAGTCGAACGCCTTAACTACTTGGCCATGCCGCCGCAAAATTAATCTGCCTTCACTTATGAGTTCAAAATTAGGAATAATTAGTACAAAAGGCCCCCTGCTTATTTATACGAAACAAAGGCTTTCTTTAAAATATAGTTTTCTTCCAAGATAAAGTTAAATTCTAAATAACTGAACCAGTTTTAATATTGATGAGGTGTCGCCTTTATATTTAAATATTTCAAATGATTTAAATATTTTAATCGCATTTATGTATCAGTGTAATTCTATTTCAAAGTCCTAACTTGTCCCTGTCATAATTTAGTTAGGGACAAACATAACAATGTTATCCAGTCACGCTTAGTCGCCGTCACAAGTTAAATGTAGACCAGCATAACACTGTTGTCCTTTCACACCTTGTCGCTGTCGTAAGTTCATTAAGTATATTGTTAGTACTCAGAAAACAAAGATTTCTCCAGGATAACAGAACGTTCAGCGTGGTTTAAAATCTTAGTGTTAAAACAGTGACGTAGTTTCTGTGACAGGTGAGAGAATTATGATTCTAACTGACTTAATGATCACGCTGCAATATCAGTTTGTTTGTATAAAATAAAGAGAGACGTCATTTCGAATTCCAAATGTGACCAAATTATTATGTTTGGTTTCTATCCTATCCTGTTTTTCTCATACAAAAACTGCAAAGTAAATAAACAAACTGGTTTGAAAGACTTTACCTGTACTTAAAATACAATCTATAAAAAATGACAAACACGTCAGCTCTGTAGCCATACATGTTTGTTGTATATTTTATTTATTATTGGGTGGTTCGGCATGGCCAAGCGCGTTAAGGTGTGCGACTCGTAATCTGAGGGTCGCGGGTTCGCATCCCCGTCGCGCCAAACATGCTCGCCCTTTCAGCCGTGGAAGCGTTATAATGTGACAGTCAATCCCACTATTCGTTGGTAAAAGAGTAGCCCAAGAGTTGGCGGTGGGTGGTGATGACTAGCTGCCTTCCCTCTAGTCTTACACTGCTAAATTCGGGACAGATAGCACAGATAGCCCTCGAGTAGCTTTGTGCGAAATTCAAACGAAAAACAACAAGAAAAATTTATTATTGGGTATGAATATATGTTGTTTACCTAATTCAGGAGAGGAAATACCTCGAAAAGAAATATGTTATTACCACAGAAACTATTTTTATCGAAACGATACCTGAATAACCCTTACAGACATTATGTTCTGTCTTTGGTTTGACGAAGGGTGATAATTCTGTGACTTGACTTTGGTTTAACAAGTTTTACTTTCATTACTTCGGTTTGATTTAGCAAGGATAAACAGTTCCATGAGCATCTTTGTTTTGGCGAAGTGTCGCTTATTTGTGACTTTTGTTATCTGTAGTAAGAAGTCATAATTTCTCGACTTGTGTTGGGTGTACCAAGAAGGCACACTTTTTTTATTTGTGTTAGGTGTAGCAAGAAGGCACAGTTTTTATTTGTTAGGTGTACCAAGAAGGCACACCTTTTTGATTTGTGTTAGTTGTAACAAGAAGGCATAGTTTTTATTTGTGTTAGGTATAGCGAGAAGACACAGTTTTTGATTTGTGTTAGGTGTAGCAAAAAGGCACAGTTTTTATTTGTGTTAAGTATAGCAAGAAGGCACAGTTTTTTATTTGTGCTAGGTGTAGAAAGAAGGCGCAGTTTTTGATTTTATGTTAAGTGCAGCAAGAAGGCATAGTTTTATGATTTGCGTTACGTGTAGCAAGAAGGCAGTTTTTTTATTTTATGTTAGGTGTAGCAAGAAGGCACAATTTTGTGGTTTGTGTTAGGTGTAGCAAGAAGGCACAGTTTTTTATTTTATGTTAGGTGTAGTAAGAAGGCACAGTTTTGTGATTTGTGTTAGGTGTAGCAAGAAGGCACAATTTTTTATTTGTGTTAAGTGTAACAAGAAGGCATAGACAGTTTCGTGTCGTGAGGAATCCGCACTGTGAATAAGTACTGTTTTAAACTTCAGACTTAACATTAACAACAAAACCATCTCCTAACAATTAGATGACAAAATAAGTTATCTACAGAACTGGTCAGAAGTGTTAGGACAAGAGAATTTTGTGTTTCTTTCCATTTTAAGGTTATAATTATTCCATATCATTGCAGAATGTAAATTCAACACTATGGTAATACTTCACTGATCTCTGTTGACAAATGAATGAGTCAGGGTGAGAACACTTATTATTCTTTACAGAATTGTCACATAATAAGAGTTACTAGTACTTTTTAATGATCTGCTTGTAACATTTATGTTGTATAACAGAGTTAACAGAACTTTTTAATGGTCTGTGTGTAACATTTATGTTGTATAACAGAGTTAACACAACTTTTTAATGATCTGCATGTAACATTTATGTTGTATAACAGAGTTAACACAACCTTTTAATGGTCTATGTGTAACTTTTTATGTAGTATAACAGAGTTACCAGAACTTTTTAATGGTCTGTGTGTAACTTTTTATGTAGTATAACAGAGTTACCAGAACTTTTTAATGGTCTGTGTGTAACTTTTAACTTTTATGTAGTATGTTGTACAGAGTTAGATCTGCAGTAACTTTATGTTGTATAACAGAGTTAACACAACCTTTTAATGATCTGCATTTCACACAACTTTTAGATTATCGCATCAGAAAATCTGTGTGTAACTTTTAATCAGGATATGAGTGTATAATATGAGTGTATAATACTCCTACGAACATGGCTACATAAATACAGGTACATCAAATCCTTCACAAACCTGTGTACATTATATCCTTCTTAAATATAGGTACATCATAAAAACAGACACATCTTGCCCATTACAAACTAATATTGGTTTTGTTGCCACCATACAGTTGGCTACATAAAGATAATACAGTAAAATCGCAATGCCTTCCTGTTAGTTTAATACCAAGAAGGGGAAAAAGTCAGTATTTTAATCTGTGCAACAGGTTAATTCGCTTGGCCACTCCACTTGTGTCATGACTGTTCTTTCACAAGTCATAAAAAGTTGTTTACCGTAAGTAAGGTTACATGGAAAGTTCCCACATTACGTTTAAGAAATTTCATTGCTCAATATCAGTGAAATACTCAGTATGTATAAAAAAAACATGAACTAATTGGTTTAACTTTAAATAATTTATTTAAGGAATCCTCAGTTTATATATAGTTGTTAAAAACTAGTTATTATTGTTATGTTAAACAATAACTAGAATTAACGTAAAAGACATCGTACAATATTCAGGCAACTTGGTTTGCCTTTTGTTTCACTGCCTTTACACGTCGTTAAGGTAAACCACAAATGAAATATATTTTGTCTCTACACCTTATTTCCGAGATAAGAGAGGAATACATACCATTGTCCAGTAACATTTTAATCTCTCAAAAGCGATCTCTTTTATCTGTTTCTCTCTCTCTCTATATATATATATATACAGTGTATATATGTATTACAATAATACTAGTGGTTTGTCTGTCCTGGAAATGTACTCGCGTATCATCAATATTCACTCTATTTTTATCAATGAATGACTGGAATTACTTTTCCATGTTCACCAGTATCAAGGCAAGGTGCAAATATACTCTACTACTTTTTGTTTGTTTGTTTTTTAAAGGGTCAGGAGATATTTTTATCGACCTCATTGGATTATTAGGCCGCTTTTCAATGCTACCAGTTAGTTATATTGGTATTAAGGCAATCAACGTGTTGAGACTTCTCACCATTACTGAAAATGTGCGCAGCTAGAATAACGAAATGCGCGGCACTTGATTGGTTGATATGCGGCTGCGCAGTCCAGAGGAACATTTCACCTCATTATTTAAATACACATCGCGTGCACTTTATTTTAAGGGATGTGTACAAAAGACAGACGAAAATATAGTTTTGTACAATAAAATATTAAATCTTATCAAAGTGTTTACATGCGTTTGACATTAGGTCGTAGAATAACATTATAAGTTTATTTATTAAGTGCAGTAAAATTTGGCCCTAACTAAAGCAAAAAACGTACAGAAATTACTTAGTGTTAACTTATCTCTTCATCGAGTCTGCTTAATTAAGGTTTAACTAATGTTAAGCTTAAGACAAGTAGACTTGCAGATTTTGTTTTCTGCAATTAGAATTCTTTCATATTATTCCAGAAAGGCAGTGTTTAAAGAAGTACCATAATGATAAAGATACTAATTCCATTGCAAGTACCTTTGGATCTCTGCTAGTGTAATCGTAAGATATACCTTTGCTTACCGACCATATACAAGAGACCTACGTGGCGAATGAAACACTTATACGCTGTAATGTCTGTACAGCCAGCGAAATAAATGTGGCATGAGGTGCTGGTACGTTTGTTAGCACATACTTTAAGTTTTTCTGGAAGTACACACACCATACTTGTATTATTATCAATTTATTTTTCTTCTTATTATTCCTTAGGGAATATTATCCGTGTTTTGGTTGATTCGGAAACTTAAAAACCAACAGTTTTGGTTTATGTGGTTTTCTCAACCAATGTATATAGGTTTATTCAATCACTCAATCTAGCTGGTAGAGATCGACTCAACGGTTTATAAGTAATAATTCGTAAGTCCACAGTAGGCGGTTTCAATCTGGTTGACGCTGACAGCTGTTTATTGAAAGGTGTTATTATATGTTATAGCTTTAGACAGTATAGATACTACTAAAAGGAAGCCTCCAATGTATGAACTTCATTGCTTTCTTTAGGCAACAATAATTAATTTATTTAAAAAACGGTGTTCTACGTACGGAATAAAATTTTCAAATTAAATTAGAATATTGCGAGACAGAAGTATTTTTCAGTTGTCTGGAAACCGAATAAAGAAGAAACGAACTGCACAATAAAAAGAAGAAATTCAGTATGATTAATCTCCACGTGCTGGTAAACCGTTAAAACTTGGCAACACCTTCTGATCACGTGATCGAGTAGCTTGTTTTTGTTCGTTGATCGTGCAGATATGGCTGTGATAAAGACTCGTGTTGGATGTTCCGTGTGTTCGATCCAGCCTCCTAGAAACAGAAAACCTTGAAAAAGGCGCCAACACAGCGCGAACATGTAGGCTATTTTACAAGGTGAGGTGAAGCAAAATTTAATATTCACAATAAGCTCACTTATTGTTCTAGAAAAAAACAACATGTAAAGTAGCCCACTATCCTCATCTACTGACTACCGCCCGATGGTCACTTATTTTTCTAGAAATACTATAAACAAAACAGTATGTAAAGTGGAACCTAGTGGCTAACCATTCTCATATTGTAAACCCTTTCAGACTTATTGCCTTATTAGCGATATGCTCACTTACTATTATTAAAACAAAACAATGTAACAAGTAACCTAGCTTCCGCATCACACCACAGTATTAGTTTACAAACTTGAGGTTGACTAACACAACATTGTGTTAGAACATGTACTTTCTACACACATTCTGATCTCTATGTCATTTTGCTGATTCGCGGTTTGCGCAAAACCGCACTTTTGGGCAGTGGGTTCGTTATAGAAGTTCCATTATTCGATTGAAGAGGACCAAAACTTTGTAGTGGGTGAAGGTAACTGGCTGTTTTCCATCCAGATTATCACTTCAAAATTAGAGATAGCAGTCGGTCCTTGTTTAGATTTGTGCGAACTTCCAAAAAGAAAAGTAACCAAACTTTCTCTCTTTAAATATATACAACATAAAAATATATCGCTGCATAACCAAAATAAATGAAGTTTCTAGGGGCCAGGCTATACGTAGAAAATATAAACTGTTTCCTGACATTTGAAGGTGACTGAAGAGGTAGGGCCTAAATAGTGGTCGGAATACAGTTCTATCACTCTTAGGCTTCGTTATCTGATTAATTTGACCTTTTACTACCACAATAAAGACTGGAATGCCAACTACAGGGTTTATTTTCTTATTCAGTACCACTCTATCTTATTTCTTTTTTATTATTTTTTTCTGAGAACGGTGCCTTTTCCACAACTGCCTGCAAACAGTGAAGGCTTGAGATAGATATGGGACGTTGAGAGTTTTAGCGCCATCTACTTCTGTTATCTTATTATATATATATTTTTTTTTATTTTACTCTTTTATTCTTTATATTCAAGGCTTGGCGAACGGAGGTTAAGACTGATTAGACGGTCAGTGAATGGGTCCTTCTTTCGTAGTTACATTCAAAAGCCAGGACACATTATACATTTCCACATCATAGATTGTGCTCTAGGAACATCATTTAGCTTTATATTTCTGTTAAGACTAGTTTCGAATCATCATCGTTTAGTTTGATTAGGCAGCCTTATGTTTCTGTTAGGACTTGTTTTGAATCATCATCATTTAGTTTGATTAATACACATTATACATAACGTTTTGACTCAGAAGAAATATTGACACAGCACTAACTAGCTAAGAAGTTCACCTGTGTATCAGTGAGTCCGTTTTGGTTGACCATGAAAGATATGCTGTATAAAAGAATGAGCATATAGTCTTCTAAATGTTATTCTACGGACGTTTAAAGTACTTAAATGAGGCGGTTTACTGCAACTTCTTCAACAAACGAGGACGACACATTTTCAAATTGGGAAAAACGAGTGCAAAAAAATCAATGACTGAAAAGTATTGTAGGTTTAGTAAATATATCTTAGAGATCCATGAAAATTATTCTATCTCTATAAGGTAATAAATTATCCCTCGTCTCCTTTACTAACCACTGTAGTTCTTTGCGATATATTAAATGTGTGTTTTTCATGTTGGTCCTGTAGTTCCATCACTATTATCATGGTATATTACCTTCAGGTATTACATAACGAATAAACAAGCGTTATTACAAAACCAAGAACAGACTCATCTTGGCCAAAGGTTCCCAAGTAGTCTTACATATATATACAGTTGAATACCTTAAATTAACCGTTTAAACTACAATACATAGGTGAATTGGTTGATACTAGCCACCAAATTATGTTTAACTTATGCCACACAGTTGGCACTGTCGCTAATAGCGACCAAGTATTGTTTTAATACACACTATACGGGTGACACTATTTGTTTGTTTGTTTTGAATTTCGCGCAAAGCTACTCGAGGGCTATTTGCGCTAGCCGTCCCTAATTTAGCAGTGTAAGTCTAGAGGGAAGGCAGCTAGTCATCACCACTTACCGCCAACTCTTGGGCTACTCTTTTACCAACGAAGAGTGGGATTGAACGTCACATTATAACGCCCCCACGGCTGAAAGGGTGAGCATGTTTGGTGCGACCGCGATTTGACCCCGCGACCCTCGAGTCAAACGCCTTAACACACTTGGCCATGTCGAGCCCGGTGACACTGTTGCTAGTAGCGACCAGTTTATCGTTTATCTATATACACTACACAGGTGCCATCACTACTACTAACAACAATCATATTGTGTTTAACTTTTTATGTTGCACAGTTGCCGTCGTTGCTACTCTCAACCAGTTTATTTTTAACTGCATCACTCTATGTAAGCCACTTAACAAATGAACGTTTAAAAAACTTAATGAAAATTGGTTAATCATTTTCGTCTGAAAGGAAATTCGAATGAACTGAAAAAGATCGCGATACTGGAAAATTCCAACATGTTATACAATACAGAATATTACACATCTCATTTGAACGCTGTATAAAGAGCGTGTAATGGCACCATGAGCAATAAATTTGACTCTTGTTTGTATTTGATTATAACTATATTCCATATAGGCTTCTGACTGTAGTAACATGTTATAACTCTTTCAACTACCCAATAAAGGAACACAATAAACCATAAGGTTTTCTTTACCGTCAGTCTACACTTTCAACTACCCAATAATTATATAATTATATAATATAATATAATATATATAATAGTTATATTTAGTTATATTTACTATTAGTTTACAATCACAACTACAAATGTTAGTGAGAAGTATTTACCACAAGGTTATATTTACTATCAGTTTACATTTACAACTACAAATGTTATGAGAGGTATTTACCACAAGGTTATATTTACTATCAGTTTACATTTACAACTACAAATGTTATGAGAAGTATTTACCACAAGGTTATATTTACTATCAGTTTACATTTACAACTACAAATGTTATGAGAAGTATTTACCACAAGGTTATATTTACTATCAGTTTACATTTACAACTACAAATGTTATGAGAAGTATTAACCACAAGGTTATATTTTCCAGTAATTTAACAAATGTAGATACCATCTTTCCGCATTTATCCTAACTGTGAAAGTTACGTTTAACACAGCTTCAAACAGTTAAGTTTAATAGAAATCAAACAGTCGTTTTTACAGTCATGTTTTATACAGTTCCATACACTCATGTTTATATCACCAGTCACGTTTGATACAGTTCCAAACAGTTATGTTTATACCAATGCTCATGTTTAATGAAGCTCCATACAGTCATGTTTATACCAAGCTATATTTAATACAGTTCCAAACAGTCATCTTTAATACAATTCCATACACTCGTGTTTATACCAATAGTCATCATTAATGCAGTTCCTTACACTCATGCTTATACCAACAGCCATTTTTATACAGTTCCAAACAGTCATGTTTATACCAACGTTCATGTTTAATGAAGCTCTATACAGTCATGTTTATACCAAGTCGTGTTTAATAAAGGTCCAAACTGTCATCTTTATACCAAGTCATATTTAATACAGTTCAAAACAGTCATCTTTAATACAGTTCAATACACTCATGTTTACACCAACAGTCATCTTTAATACAATTCCATACAATCATGTTTACAACCAGTGATGTCGAGTTTATACCAACAGTCATCTTTAATATAGTTCCATACAACCATGGTTATACCAACAGTCATGTTTAATACAGTTCCTTACACTCATGTTTATACCAACAGTCATGTTTAATACAGTTTCATACACTCATGTTTATATCACCAGTCACGTTTGATACAGTTCCAAACAGTCATGTTAATACCAATGTTCATGTTTAGTGAAGCTCCATACAGTCATGTTTATACCAAGTCCTATTTAATACACTTCCAAACCGTCAAGTTTATACCATGTCCAGTTTAATACAGTTTCATACACTGGTTTTATACCAAGAGTCATGTTTAATAGTTTCATACACTCATATTTATACCAACAGTTATGTTTAATACAGTTCTAAACAGTCATGTTTATACCAATAGTTATGATTAATATAGTTCCAAACGGATATGTTGATATAAATGGTCACGTTTAATACAGTTTCACACAGTCATGTTTACACCAACGGTCTTGTTTAATACAGTTACAAATAGTCATGTATGCATGTTATAAGCTATTTCTGTCATATTAAAACAATAATAGATTCCATATACATTTCTTTAGCTTCAGAAGGAAATTAAACAATAACAGGGTTTGTCCAATAACTTACTAAAACAATAACATGGTTTGTGCAATAATTTCTTATAAGAATTACATGGTTCGTCCAACAACTTACTAAAACGGTTTGTTTTATAACTCCCATGTTTTGCGTGTGTTGAATTGTAAGTTTAATTTCTTGTAAGTGGTAGATAAAACCATCTTATCACGCCGCACAAATTTTCAACATATTATTTCCTGGCGATATTCAACATCATTATATAATAAACGACTTTACTGCCTTTACAGCTTGGAGAAGCACCTCTCATGTTGGGTGCACATTAGATATCGTGCTATCCGCCTCCGGGGGTAGCAAGTGGAAGTACAAAACCACTATGAACGCGTGAACTACTGGTGTATTTTATCTATATCGGTCGTGTGGACACTAACTTCTGACTGCTGGCCTATTTTCTACAATATACAAGACCATTTCTCACGTCATGATGCATCTTGGGAATTCTAAAAACAAGCTAAATGTAGAATCTTCGTGCATGCGAGCTTAGAAATGTATCTAAGGGTCACTAGAAGTCGCCCACATTGCATCAGAAATAGACATTTACTAAAAACGAACATATAAAAACGCTCAGAATAAACACATATCCAACAAAAAGACAAACGATGCATGCAGCATTATTTAAACAGGTCATACAGCGCGTGATGTAATAAAGGCCCAATCTACAATCAATTTATTTTGTTACCCTAACCTGTTGATCATCTCAGTTATCGTGACTAAAATAAAACTAATTTTTCCTTTAAACTTATTTTAAAAAACACTCAGTTTACTTTCTATTTAGTTTTACCAACAGTACCTAATGGTACCACACCAAAAGTACGTATAACACGCTTAATGGTACCTTACTAAAACTATGTATAACACGACTTAATGGTACCATATCAAAAGTACGTATAACACGACTTAATGATACCACACCAAAAGTACGTATAACACGATTTAATGGGAGCACGTCAAAGGTACTTAATACGACTGTAACGGCATCACACGTATAACACTACAACAATGCTATGACACCGAAGTTACGTATAACACTACTACAATGCTATCACACCGAAGTTACGTATAACACAACTTGAATGGTACCACATCAAAGGTACGTAACACGAATGTAATGGCATCACACGTATAACACGACTACAATGCTATCTCACAAAAGGTATGTAGAACATATAACATGTGTATAATGATTTGACTCACAGGAAGTCCAGAGTGTCCTCAGGTAAAAAAAAATACTAAATGTCGCTGTAAAAAGTAACTCCTAATTTAAAAATCTAAACCATATTGTAAAAACTAAACTGTAATGTAAAAAATCTAAACTATACTGTAAAAACTAAACTGTAACGTAAAAAATCTAAACTATACTGTAAAAACTAAACTGTAACGTAAAAAATCTAAACTATACTGTAGAAACTAAACTGTACTGTACAAAATCTATACTATACTGTAAAATCTAAACTGTAATCTACAAAATCTAAACTACACTGTAAAAACTAAACTGTAATGTATAGTTAAAAGTAGTTTCAGTTTGAGAGTGAGCACGTAGGTATCTCGATGAGTAATAAAATCGAATCGCTCCACTATTGATATTGCTTCATTAAAACAATGAAGATCCATTGGATTGCTTTATTTTAATCCTGCTTCATTAAAACAATGAAGATCCGTTGGATTGCTTTATTTTAATCCTGCTTTATTAAAACAATGAAGATCCATTGGATTGCTTTATTTTAATCCTGCTTTATTAAAACAATGAAGATCCATTGGATTGCTTTATTTTAATCCTGCTTCATTAAAACAATGAAGATCAATTGGGTTGCTTTATTTTAATCCTGCTTTATTAAAACAATGAAGTTCCATTGGATTGCTTTATTTTAATCCTGCTTTATTAAAACAATGAAGATCCATTGGATTGCTTTATTTTAATCCTGCTTAAATTAAGTAACTTAATCTGTGAGACTTTGGGTGTGATTAAATATATCAATTGAAAAGGTTTGAGCTCTTGACTCCAAAATTGTAATTAGAACTCATATCGGTCAAGAGATAACAGGAACTGCAAACTGAAAGTTTGTGTTTGCGAAAAGACAACAACCAAAAACACGGAGCCATTCTATGAGTCGATATGCCGCGGCTAAAAATATCCTACTATGATGCTTCACATTTCTAATTTAGAAACTAAATCGCAATGTAGAAAATAAAACTGCTACTACTAAACTGTAAGCTGTTAAAGCAAAGAACCCAAATTAAACAAAAACTAAACCACTATGAAGTTATAATTCAATATTTTCATACTCAGTTTGAAATTTGTTATGTTTTTTTTACAGTGACTTCACTAAAAAAAAACAACTCAGATTTAATAAGTTTTGTGTTGTACCCTGTTCAGTATGATATACATTACGGTTATTTGATGCTGAAGTTGTTGTTTTATTAAATTTAATGCATACGCGTGAAATTTTTATAGCAGTAAGTTTGTTGTTGTATTGTGATTTCTGAACTTCCCTTCAATTATATTGACTTCAAGAGAAAACGTTCATTTTGTTAGGAACTCGAGTTTGGCAGAAGTTTCAACCACACTTGGTCAAACTGTTTAGCCTATTCGGTAGTTTGAACACTGGTTTTTTTCTACCTTTTCTAATTTACAGAAATAATCACATATTCTAATGTAGTTTTGATTGCGTGATGTTGTTTCTCAGACTATATACCATTTTCTGAACACTACATCAATCGAGACTTTGATCGTTTTATAATATTTATGAACTGATTCCTTTAGTTTCCACCGAACACTGATTACCAATATATAATTTTTTTTTAACTTAGATAGGAAGGAATTATCTTGTGGACTACGGTTTAAAGATTTGACGAGACATCTAATATTTCAACATCATTTTTAAATACTATATTGCCACCTAAACACTATCTCTGTATATACATATTTACACTAGTTATCCTTATTAAAGCCTACTGTTAGATTCCGTTATGAATAAACTAGTTGTCTTTCTTGAAGCTCATTGTTAGATTCTTATGTAAATAAACTACTAATCTTTATTCAAGTTTATTATTAAATTCCGGTATGAATAAACTAGTCATTTCTGTTAAAGTTTATTGTTCGATTCTGGTGTGAATAAACTAGTCATTTCTGTTGAATTTTATTGTTCGATTCTGGTGTGAATAAACTAGTCATCTCTGTTGAAGTTTATAATGAAATTCCGATGTGAATAAACTTGTTATTTTTGTTGAAGTTTATTGTTAGATTCTGGTGTAGATAAACTAGTTATCTTACTCTTTAAAGGAAACATGGAAACCAGAAACTCATCTACAGTATTACGTTTTTTCTTTAAATAAAATAAGAACTAGAACTATAATTACAGTTTGTAAGAATTCATCACCTACGTTCTCGAACTGTTTCTTAGTTCCAGTAATTTTGAAGTAATTGTTTTTGCCAGTATTATCACGAGAACTAATAGTAGAAGTGACACTTTGACGTAGAGCTACTGAATTTCTTATGTTTTCCAAGTCACATCGTTTCCCAAAATAACTGACATTATGTAGAGTTCCTACAGTACATACTGTCCCCTACATTCTAGCATAACTGTGTTATAACTTGACAGTTTTGGTAACCCATGGCAAAAATCGACAACGCAGGACGTTTTATAAACCATTTAGAAACTATAACGTTAATGAGAAGTTTTAAATCACTGTTGTTCCTGACAAAATAATGTAGAGTACAATTATGCTGTATCTTCTCCACGAATACTTTACAAAATTACTGAGTTCGCTTACAACAGAAGGAGCGCTGGAATAGGCACCACTAAACATGTATAGTTACACTCATGTGAAAAAGTTAGGACACTCTATGAAAGCCTGTGTAACGTTTTTGGATATATAGATATTTAATCTCAATTTTAACAATACTGAGAGATTATAGGAATATAACTAAACAATTAAAACTGAAGAAAAGACTTTTCAAGATCCTCTGTAAATGTAATTCTACAAAAATGCATATTCTAACTGAGGAAAAAGTTAGGACACCTACCCCCTAGTAGCTAGTGTTACCCCCTTTGGCTGAAATAACTGCAGTGAGACGCTTCTTGTAGCCATCTACCAGTTTCTGACATCGGTCTGAAGAAAGTTTGCCCCACTCCTCAATGCAGAATTCTTCCAGCTGTGAGATGTTTGAGGGGTTTCTTGCATGTACAGCCCGTTTCATGTCACCCCACAGCATCTCAATGGAATTAAGATCTGGGCTTTGACTCGGCCATTCCAGGACTCCCTATTTCTTAGTTTTCAACCAGTCCTTGGTGGATTTACTGGTATGTTTTGGGTCATTGTCGTGTTGCAGGGTCCAGTTCCGCTTCAGCTTTAATTTTCGTACAGATAGTCTCACATGATCCTCAAGCACCCTCTGATACACAGTAGAATTCATGGTGGATTCTATGATTATGAGCTGTCCAGGTCCTGCCGCAGCAAAGCAGCCCCAAACCATGACACTTCCACCTCCATGCTTCACAGTTGGTACGAGGTTCTTTTCCTGGAATGCTGTATTTGGTATACGCCAAACATGTCCTCTGTTCTGGTGTCCAAATAATTCAATTTTGGACTCACCTGTCCACAGAACATTATTCCAGAAGTCCTGGTCTTTGTCTACATTCTCTCTGGCAAACTTCAGTCTGGTCTTGATGTTTCTCTTAGAGAGCAAAGGTATCCTCCTTGCACACCTCCCATGCAAGTTAAACTTGTGCGGTCTCTTTCTGATTGTGGAGACATGCACTTTCACATCAACAGTAGCCAGAGCCTACTGTAGGTCTCGTGATGACATGTTAGGGTGTTTGGAGACCTCCTGTAGCATCTTACGGTCTGCTCTTGGGGTAAACTTGCTTGGACGACAAGACCTGGGCATTTTGGCAGTTGTTTTGAAAGCCATCCACTTGTTGACTATTTTCCGGACAGTGGAATGGCTGATTTCAAAATCTTTTGGGATCTTTTTAAATCCCTTAGCAGAGTCATAAGCTGCTACAATTTTCTTTCTGAAGGCCTCAGACAGCTCTTTTGCTCTCACCATGGTGTTTACTCTCACTTCAACAGTCAGGAGCACATCAAACTAAATGTCTGAGGTTTAAATTGGGCAAGCCTCATTCAAAATGCTGAGTAACGATCTTCTAATCATGTGCACCTGGTGTGATACACCTGTGTGTGAGTTAAGCCATTTTAAGTGGGAATAAATGTGGGGGTGTCCTAACTTTTTCCTCAGTTAGAATATGCATTTTTGTATTGGGTTGAGGAATAATTCGTGAGCGTTTTTTCAAGTTACAAAAATATATTCATAAATGAAACGCTTTCGCAAAATATTTCATGTCATTTGGTAGATAATTTTTTGCTCTAATAGATGGTGTGTTTGATTTTCATATGTCTTTAATTTTTGCTTTCATTTTCAGCTCATTAAATGGAATGTCAAGTGGACAAAATCGAGCATTTTCGACACCATCTGCTTTTCGCATTTAATGTCTTGCAATTTCGTTTAAAACAATGCATACTATATACCTAGGTATTACATGAAATAAAGTATCATAATAAATGTTTTGGGTGTAATGTGTTCATGCATTGAAGTATTGTATAGTCTTGCATGTAATGCTTGAATGAAATTATTTAAAAACGCTCACGAATTATTCCTCAACCTAATAGAATTACATTTACAGAAGATCTTGAAAAGTCTTTTCTGCAGTTTTACTTGTTTAGTTATATTCCTATAATCTCTCGGTAGTTTTAAAATTGAGATTAAATATATATATATATATCCAAACATGTTACAAAAATACACAGGTTTTCATAGGGTGTCCTATATTTTTCACATGACTGTATGTTTCCCAGTCGAATGACAGAGTGAATCGGACTCCACTTAAGTTGAATGAAAGGGTAGTTAGATTACTACAAAAGGATCAATCCCTTAAAAAATTCCCAGTTTTAAAAACCTGGAAAGATCTTTCAATAACTCCGAGTGTTTGAGACCAGGATTGATGTCTCTCTAACTCCCAGTTTTTAGACCACGTTCGATAATTTCTATAATTCCCAGTATTTTAGATAAAAAACAACATTTCAATAACTCCCAGTATTTTACATCAGAATGGTTGTTTCTATAACTTCCAGTATTCCAGGTTCAATATTTCAATAATTTCCAGTATTTTAGATCAGAATCAATGTTTCTATAACTCTTATTATTTTTATTATTTTTAGATCAAATCGATGTTTCTCTAACTCCCAGTATTTTAGATCAGGTCCGATATTTCAATAACATCTAATCTTTTAGATCAGGTCCGATATTTCAATAACATCTAATATTTTAGATAAGAATCGATGTTTCTATAACTCTCAGTATTTTAGGTCAGAATCGTTGTTTCTATAACTTCCAGTATTTTAGACCAGGTTCGATATTTCAATACTTTCCAGTATTTTAGATCAGAATCAATTTTTCTATAACTCCTATTATTTTTTAGATCAAATCGATGTTTCTATAACTCTCAGTATTTTAGATCAGGTCTGATATTTAAATAACACCTAATATTTTAGATCAGAGTCGATGTTTCAATAACTCCCTGTATTTTAGATCAAATCAATGTTTCTATAACTCCCAGTGTTTTAGACCAAGTTCGTTATTTTAATTAACACCCAGTATTTTAGACCAGGTCTGATATTTCAATAACACCTAATATTTTAGATCAGAGTCGATGTTTCAATAACTCCCAGTATTTTAGATCAAATCGATGTTTCTATAACTCCCAGTATTTTAAACCAGGTTCGATGTTTCAATAACTCCCAGTATTATTGATCATAATGGATGTTTCTATAACTCGCATTTTAGAGCAGGTTTGATACTTCAGTAACTCCACGTATTTCATACTTGGTTCGATGCTTCTATAACTCCCAGTTTCTTAGACCAAAGTTTGATGTTTAAAAAATGTCCAGTATTTTAGACCAGAATCCATGTTTCTATAACTCCCAGCATTTTAGATGAAATCGATATTTCTATAACTCGCAGTATTTTAGACCAGGTTTGATATTTTAAAAACTCTCAGTATTTTAGATCAAGTTCGATATTTCAATGACTCGCAGTATTTAAAACCAGGATTGATATTTTTATAACTCCCAGTATTTTATACCAGGTCCAATAATTTCTATAATTCACAGAATTTTAGATCAGAATTGACGTTTCTATAACTCCTATTATTTTTAGCTCAAATCGATGTTTTTATAACTCGCAGTATTATAGACCAAGTTCGATATTTGAATAACTCCCAGTGTTTTAGACCAGGTACGATATTTGAATAACTCCCAGTGTTTTAGACCAGGTTCGATATTTGAATACACTCAGTATTTTATACCAGGTTCGATATTTCTATAACTCCTAGTATTTTGGATCAAATCGATCGAAAACTCCCAGTATTTTGTACTAGGTTCGATATTTCAATAACACCTAATATTTTAGATCACAATCGATGTTTCAATAACTCCCAATGTTTGAGACCACAACAGATGTTTGAAGAGCTCCCAGTATTGTAGACCAGAATCAATTCTTCTATAGCTCAAAGTATTTTAGATCAGAATTGATGTTTTTATAACTCCCAGTATATTAGACCAAGTTCGTTATTTTAAAAACTCCGAGTATTTTATACCAGAATCGATGTTTCTACAACTCCAAGTATTTTTAGACCAGGTTCGATATTTCAATAACTCCCAGTATTTTAGACCTGGTCTGATATTTCAATAACACTCAGTATTTTAGACCAAGTTTGATATTTCAATCACTCCCAGTATTTTAGACCAGGATTAATAATTTCTATAATTCACAGTATTTCAGACCAGAATCGATGTTTCTATAACTCCCTGTATTTTAGACCAGGATTAATAATTTCTATAATTCACATTATTTTAGACCAGGTTCGATATTTCAATAACTCCCACTGTTTTAGATCAGAATCGATATTTTTATAACTCCCAGCATTTTAAACCAAGTTCTATATTTCAGTAACTCCCAGTATTTTATATAAGAATCGATGTTTCAATAACTCCTAGTATTTTGGATCAAATTGATATTTCTATAACTCGCAGTATCTTATTCCACTTTCGATATTTCAAAAAAACCTAATATTTTAGATCAGAATCGACGTTTCTATAACTCCAAGTGTTTCAGACGATGACAGATGTTAGGAATAGCTCCCAGTGTTGTAGACCAGAATCGATTCTTCAAAAACTCAAAGTATTTTAGATCAGAATTGATGTTTTTACAACTCCCAGTACTTTAGACGAAGTTCGTTATTTTAAAAACTCCCATTATTTTAGACCAGGTTCAATATTTCAATAACTCCGAGTTTATTATACCAGGTTCAATAATTTATATAATTCACATATTTTAAACCAGGTTCGCTAATTTCTATAATTCACAGTATTTTAGACAAAATTGTATATTTCTATAACTCCCAGAATTTTAAATCAAATTAATGTTTCTATAACTCCCAGAATTTTAAATCAAATTAATGTTTCTATAACTCCCAGTGTTTTAGACCAGGTTCGATATTTCTATAACTCCCAGTACCTTAGATCAGGTTCAATGTTTAAATAACTTCTGGTATTTTAGATCGGAATCGATGTTTCTATAACTTCCAGTAGTTTAGATCAGTATTGATGTTTCTATAACTGCCAGCATTTTAGACGAAGTTCGATATTTCAATAACACCCAGTATTTCAGATCAAATCGATATTTCTATAACTCCCAGTATTTTCAACCAGGTTCTATGTTTCAATAACACTCAGTATTTAAGATCAGAATCGATGTTTCTATAACTCCCAGCATTTCAGATCAAATCGATGTTTCTATAACTCGCAGTATTTTAGATGAAGTTCGATATTTCAATAGTTCTCAGTATTTTAGATCAGGTTGGATACTTCAATATATTTTAGATCATAATCGATGTTCCTTTAACTCCCAGTATCTTAAACCAGGTTCGATGTATAAATAATTTCCAGTATTTTAGATCGAATCGATGTTTTTATAACTCCCAGTATTTTTAACGAGGTTCGATGTTTCAATAATTTCAGTATTTTAGATCACACTTGATTTTTCTATAACTCTCAGTATTTTAGATAAGATTCGATGTTTCAATAACACCTAATATTTTAAATCAAATTCGAAGTTTCTATAACTCTCAGTAGTTGAGATCAAAATCGATTTTTCTATAACTCCCAGTATTTTAGACCAGGTTCAATATTTCTATAACTCCCAGCATTTTAGACCAGGCTCGATATTTCAATAACACCCAGTATTTTAGATCAGAATTGATGTTTCAATAACTCCCAGTATTTTAGAGAATGTTCGATATTTCAACAAATCCTAGTATTTGAGACATGTTCCTAAGTTTCACCGCAATATGCGTGTAATAAAAAGCCTTCTGGTATCTAACACAATACTAAATTAACTAGCACTGTACACTTGATTTTAATTACAAAGTAAGAAACGTTTCAGTTGACGGTCTAAGGGTGCTTGTACTAAACTTACTTTTGTAAAATCAGCTGCACGTGCAATAAAACTGACACTCAAGGTTAGATGCACATGTAGTAAACTGACACTCAAGGTAATCTGTAGGTTTATCGAACTGAAATGTACAAGGTTTTAACTGTAGGTTTATCAAAGAAACTCTCAAGGTTTTAGCTGTACGTTTATCAAAGAAACTCTCAAGGTTTTAGCTGTACGTTTATCAAAGAAACTCTCAAGGTTTTAACTGTAGGTTTATCAAAGAAACTCTCAAGGTTTTAACTGTACGTTTATCAAACTTAAGCAATGAGTTAGATTGAGGTATTTTCATTTATATGTTGTCTCTACCACTTAAAACCGTTTTAACTTTACCATGTACAAAGTAACACTATGTTAACTTCTACCATGTACAACGTAGCACCATATTATCCTCTACCATGTACAACATAACAAACAACTCGTTAACCTCCATGTACAACCTAAAGACTACCATAACATGTATCATACCAAGTAATGTTTATCAAAGTGTTCTCTCTGTTTGTCTTATTAGAAAATGTGGTAAATTAAGTAAGATTTTAATAGAGTTTCCACTGTTCTGTTACTCCTAGCACAGGAGAAAGCTTCGAGCCCGTTATGAACAAACGCACCATTTAGTGAAACACAGAGGATACACAAAAGTCAATAGATATCGAAAAATATGGACATTTCCGAACTAAGCACATGACGGATCTGGTAGTCTATGGGGCAGTCACTACAAGAAATCAGTAAAATACATGATACAAAAGCCGGAAAAGAAGGATGGGAAATACAACAGCAACTTTACAGGTTTATCTTAAAGTGTTCATTTATCATAATTATTATCACAGCAGCTGAGAACACGGGCTTTCGTTAAACGTAGCTCTTAATAGCTACAACACGGGTTTCATGTATAAGAATTATTACCTCAGCTACTGACAACACAGGCTTAAGTTTATCATAGCTCTTACATTAGCGGCTGACACAGGCTTTAGTTTCTCGTACTTATTATATTAGCGGTTCAAACAGACCTTGGTTTATCGCACCTCTTATATTAGTGGCTGACACAGGCTTTCATTTATCGTAACTATTACTTTAGCAGCTGATACAGGCCTTTGTTTATCACAGCTCTAGAATTAGCAGTTCATACAAACTTTACTTTGTCATTACTATTACTTTAGGGGCTGACCAAGACTTTAGTTTATCATATTAACGGCTGGAAATATTCCATAAAGTTATTTTATGTGTATGCCACGAAGTTCCAAAGTTAAACAACAGAACTCATCATACAAAGATATGTTAGTCAGAGTTAAAATCGGTTACAGTTATGAATACCGGTGTGTTTGTTCCTCAGAGTTGGTAGAAAAGAAACAACGGCTCACAGGTACCTAGATATTGTAAAAATAGCGACTCCCTAATACAGTTCTCAATTCGATTTGGACTTACCTTTCTTGCTACAATGGTGTAAGATGAGGCACATTTAACTCTAGAGCTAACTAATCGGAATAGACGTGACTTCAATAGAGTTCCGGATACTGTCCACTACTCATACTGCTGAAACACAACACTTGCTGGTCAGTCGAGCTGGAAAGCTGTAACGAACACCTGCTACCATCTGAACCAGACCGAAACTCACCATTTAGTCACGGCCCATCAGTCGCGTTGCTTTCACGTGCACCACGGCACTGGCTGCGTGTCCTTTCCGGCTTCTTACGTCATCCTACACTCGTAGCCAATCGTGCCGACGGAAGTCTACAAGTCATCAAAGGCTTGCAACGTACAGAAGAGGAACGACCGAGATAGCCCACAGGGAAAATGAATAGAATGAACCTACAGAGTTGTATTCTGTGTTTATTTAAAAACTCCAGGACATCATCAGTGCGAGGAGTGAAGTCTTCATATATATGTATTTTCAACTGCAGGAACACACTTCTCATACTACAGCTGTATTGTCAACAAGTAAAATAATTCCCCAGAGCAGCTGAATTGTCAGCAAATAAAATAATCCTCAAGATCTGCTCAATTGTTAACAAATACAATAACCCCCAAGAGCTGCTGTGATTTCAGTAACTAAAATAGTCCTACAGGGCAGTTGAATTGTTAACGAGTATAGTAGTTTTTCAGAGTTGCTGTATTGTTAAAAAGTAAGATAATCTTCCAGGGGTGCCCTATTGTTATTAAGTAAAATAGTGTTCCAGAGCTGCAGTGTGGTTAAAATGTAAAATACTCTTCCAGAGCTGCTGTACTGTTAATAAGTAATATAATCTTCCAGAGTTGCTCTATTGTTAACAAGTAAAATAATCTCCCAGAGCTTCTGTATTGTTAACAAGTAATATAACGCTCTGGAAGTGCTGTGTTGTTAACGAGTGAAATAGTCGTAAAGAGCTGATGTATTGTTAAAAAGTAAAATAGTCTTCCAGAGCTGCTGTATTTTTAACAAGTAAAACCCCCTTCAGAGTTGCTCTATTGTTAACAAGGAAAATAATCTCCCAGAGCTGCTGTATTGTCAACAAGTAAAATAATCCTCCAGACCCGCTGTATTGTTAACACATAAAATAATCCTCCAGACCCGCTGTATTGTTAACACATAAAATAATCCTCCAGACCCGCTGTATTGTTAACACATAAAATAATCCTCCAGAGTTGCTGTAGTGTTGAGAAGTAAAATTGTCTTCCAGACCTGCTGTATTGTTAACACATAAAATAATCCTCCAGACCCGCTGTATTGTTAAGAAGTAAAATTGTCTTCCAGACCTGCTGTATTGTTAACACATAAAATAATCCTCCAGAGTTGCTGTAGTGTTGAGAAGTAAAATTGTCTTCCAGACCTGCTGTATTGTTAACACATAAAATAATCCTCCAGACCCGCTGTATTGTTAAGAAGTAAAATTGTCTTCCAGACCTGCTGTATTGTTAACACATAAAATAATCCTCCAGAGTTGCTGTAGTGTTGAGAAGTAAAATTGTCTTCCAGACCTGCTGTATTGTTAACACATAAAATAATCCTCCAGACCCGCTGTATTGTTAAGAAGTAAAATTGTCTTCCAGACCTGCTGTATTGTTAACACATAAAATAATCCTCCAGAGTTGCTGTAGTGTTGAGAAGTAAAATTGTCTTCCAGACCTGCTGTATTGTTAACACATAAAATAATCCTCCAGACCCGCTGTATTGTTAAGAAGTAAAATTGTCTTCCAGACCTGCTGTATTGTTAACACATAAAATAATCCTCCAGAGTTGCTGTAGTGTTGACAAGTAAAATAATCTCCCAGAGCTGATGTATTGTTAACAAGTAAAATATTCTTCTAGAGTTGCTGTGTTGTTAACAAGTAAAACAGTCTCCCAGAAGTGCAGTATTCTTAACAAAGTAAAAAAGGCACAATTTCTGTAATTTAAATAAGTGAAACTACTTATCAGAATTACTGTAGTGTTAACGAATAAAACAATCCAATAAATTCTATAAGAAAGCATTCTATAAGAAAAAGAAATGTGACGATTGTATCTTTTATTTTTTCCGATTACAAATGAAAATCTGAAAAATGAGTGCAAAACAAATAATCTAAAAATAGAATATAGACAATAGACCAGAGCAAAATAATATAATTAAACTGTACTAGAAAAATAGTTTTTGTTGCGCTGACTAATGTTGTAGTATTTCATTGATAGGTAGGATAAAGGTTTGAAAAGCTTTTAGGTAAACAATAAGTGAGAGAGAGTAGTCTGAGTTTTATTTGAAATCAACTTCTTTTGAATATTTAGCAAGCAACGACATCAGGTGGACCTGTTTGCTTGAAAACGATGGAATTTTCTAACATAATTTAAACAAACTGTCAGATTTCTATAATTTTATTGTAAAATCGAAGGTACCATTCGTGTATAAGTTTATTTTTATCATTTATTTTATCTGAAGTATTCGTTATTATTAGTCGACAGGTTACCACGGTGTTCATGATATTCTGTGTGTTAGACAGTCAGTTTAAGGATGAAATACAAGCGACTCTAAGACTTAGGAGGATGGAATAACAGAAACGTTGGTTTCGGTAAATTACAGAAAATCTGCATCGAAACCACTTTTCCGTCCTGTTCATTTTTCCGTCTGAGGCACACATTAACGCTTTCCGTAAGATCCGCTTACATAGATATAATTTCATCATCGTATGACTCTTTAACTATCATAACATGTTACATTGTACAGTTATTTTACTGAGAAAGTAAAGTCACATTGTTGGTGTCGAGCTTTGGATAACAATACAAGAACAATACGTCGGTTGATTATTAGGCCTAGCAGAACCAGGTGGTCAGGGTCCTCAACTCGTAAACTGAGGGTCGAGGGTTCGAATCCCAGTCACACCAATCATGCTCGTCCTTTCAGTCATAGGGGCTTAATATGTGACGGTTATCTATTCGTTGGTAAAAGAGTAGCCCAAGAGTTGTCGGTTGGTGGTGATCATCAGCTGCCTTGATTCTAGCCTTACACTGCTAAATTAGGAACGGCTAGCACAGATAGCTCTCGTGTAGCCTTGCGCGAAGTTAAAAAAACAAAAACGGTTGATTATTACAATTCTTCTCTAGAGGACAGGGAGATCGTATCTGCCTTTACTATTATTGTTGCGCTCGAACGGCCTCTTAGTGATACGTTTTGTTACCTCTTGTTACGCTCACTGTGGGCAGAGAGACATTCTATTATGACGTCACTTTCACTGTGTAACATACGAAGGAAGATCTATTAAGTACTATATCATGAATTTGAATAATAAAATAAAGAATGTTCAATTATCTTTAACTCTGGTTTTGTGATGATTCATTAGCACCGGAAATGACATCAGAATTACGTTTTGACATACTACATCTTTCCTGAAGGAGTTGTATGTTAATATTGACGGGCATGCTAAGAGGTTGACGTCAAAGAAATGACAAAAACCATTAAGTATTTAAAAATATCCAATTTTCTCTACTATACATTTGTTGTTTCCATTTTCACACTGATAAACTGTTTTATTTTTAATCTGATAAACTGTTTTATTTTTAAACTAATAAACTGTTTTCATTTTCAGTTTGGTAAGCTACATTAATTTCATACTCATAAGCTGCTTCTATGTTCACAGTAATAAGTTGTGTCCATTTAAACTAATAAGTTGTTCTATTTTTATACTGATAAATTAACATTTCAGTTTTTCCCCTTATAACTTGTATTCACTGTTAATCTATATTTTCTTCTCTTTTTACAATGAAAAATTGTTTCTATTTCTAGTTGAGGTGCTTCAAGTTTCATTTTGATAAGTTGTTTCCATTGTTAATCTATATTTTCTTCTCTATTTACAATGAAAAATTGTTTCTATTTCTAGTTGAGGTGCTTCAAGTTTCATTTTGATTAAGTTTTTTCCATTGTTAATCTATACTTTCTTCTCTATTTACAATGAAAAATTGTTTCTATTTCTAGTTGAGGTGCTTCAAGTTTCATTTTAATAAGTTGTTTCCATTGTTAATCTATACTTTCTTCTCTATTTGCAACGAAAAATTGTTTCTATTTCTAGTTGAGGTACTTCAAGTTTCATTTTGATAAGTTGTTTCCATTGTTAATCTATATTTTCTTCTCTATTTACAATGAAAAATTGTTTCTATTTCTAGTTGAGGTACTTCAAGTTTCATTTTGATAAGTTGTTTCCATTGTTAATCTATATTTTCTTCTCTATTTACAATGAAAAATTGTTTCTATTTCTAGTTGAGGTACTTCAAGTTTCATTTTGATAAGTTTTTTCCATTGTTAATCTATATTTTCTTCTCTATTTACAATGAAAAATTGTTTCTATTTCTAGTTGAGGTACTTCAAGTTTCATTTTGATAAGTTTTTTCCATTGTTAATCTATATTTTCTTCTCTATTTACAATGAAAAATTGTTTCTATTTCTAGTTGAGGTACTTCAAGTTTCATTTTGATAAGTTGTTTCCATTGTTAATCTATATTTTCTTCTCTATTTACAATGAAAAATTTTTTCTATTTCTAGTTGAGGTGCTTCAAGTTTCATTTTGATAAGTTGTTTCCATTGTTAATCTATATTTTCTTCTCTAGTTACAATGAAAAATTGTTTCTATTTCTAGTTGAGGTGCTTCAAGTTTCATTTTGATAAGTTGTTTCCATTGTTAATCTATATTTTCTTCTCTATTTACAATGAAAAATTGTTTCTATTTCTAGTTGAGGTGCTTCAAGTTTCATTTTGATAAGTTGTTTCCATTGTTAATCTATATTTTCTTCTCTAGTTACAATGAAAAATTGTTTCTATTTCTAGTTGAGGTGTTTCAAGTTTCATTTTGATAAGTTGTTTCCATTGTTAATCCATATTTTGTTCTCTAGTTACAATGAAAAATTGTTTCTATTTCTAGTTGAGGTGTTTCAAGTTTCATTTTGATAAGTTGTTTCCATTGTTAATCCATATTTTGTTCTCTAGTTACAATGAAAAATTGTTTCTATTTCCAATGAGCTGCTTCCAGTTTCATTTTGATAAGTTGTTTTCACTTTGTACTCCCAAGTTGTTCTGTTCTTACACTGGTAAATTTATAAGTTGATTCTAATTTAACACTGATAAACTGATGTCCATATTGTATTTATAATCACACATTTATATACTCACATATGTCTATAAGCCTTGACTTCTTTTTTATCGATTTTTAATGATTTAATATAGAAAGTCAAAGAGAGGAAAAAAGACAAAGACGATTAGTCGGTGAGGCTCGTTTAAAGGTTCTTAAGGTATACAATAACAGAAGGTCGTGACCTCTTTTTAAATAGTATATGAACTATGACTTTACATGCTCACAGACTATGTGAACAACACCATTAAGAAGGACCTTTCTTGAGCATCAAATCACACTTTATGATTTCATGAATTTGTAGCAAAGCTTCTGACAGTGAAATACTGACTAGAGGAAAAACAGGTAGCCAGAAGCACCCTAGCACTAACTATCCACTTTTATAGATGTATTGTCATTTCCATAAAACACCCACTAATAAAATGTGGGGAATATTTGGTGGTATTGCATGAATTCGAACCAGGTTCGCCTCTCAGGGGTTTAGTAGCAAGTCCACATAGTAATGTCTTATAATGCTGAGAATTTGGTTTTGACATTTGCGGTGAGAAAATCATAGATAGCCAAATAAACACTCCAAAGAAGTTAAAACTTTTTTGTATACCTCAAAAAACAACTTAAATCAAAAGAAAAAGGCCTGATAATAATTGATAATGTCATCAGAAGACAGAGACACCCGAAAAGACACATATACACTTTTTTGGTCAATTAACTATGTTATGCTGAACGGGTTCGATTTCGTTCTAATCAGTTCTCACTTCATTTCATCACACTATAAATTACTAGTAGCACTAGTGACTGGAATATTTGGCAAGATATTTAAAATAAGGGCGCAGATATTTTTTGTTCTCGAATTTTTTTATGTTTGTTATTAGTAAATATACCACAATGTATTACAATTTGAAACTAAGTCAGTATAGTGAGAAAACAACGTGTGTGTAGTAACAAATTGGAGTAACTGTAACACGTAACAATAGTCACAAAATGGAGTAACTGTAACGTATGACACTAGTCACAAATTAGAGTAACGGTAACAAATAACACTAGTCACAGATTGGAGTAACTGTAACAAATAACACTAGTACAAACCATGGTGGAGTAATTGTAACATATAACACTAACTGTTACTATAACACTACTTAAAGATTTGAGCAACTGTAACAAATAGCACAAGCCACAGGTTGGAGTAACTGTAACGAATGACACTAATTAAAAATTGGAGGAATTGTAACAAATAATACTAGTCACAGATTGGAGTAACTGTAAGAAATAACACCAGAGATGACAACTATTTCAAATGACTGAGCGTAATGATTGTAGACAGAGCTCTTTATCATTTGCGGCTACTAGGCCTGACCAATGTCTCTAAGCTGTTTATTATTATATTATTATTATAACTATTATTATTTATTACTGCCATAGATTGCTCATTTATGACTGTGTTTTGTTTATTTAATAAATAAATTTAAAAAAAATTATTTTGAAATTATGTCTTTTATTCAGTTCAGAGTAACAAACATACTGGTAAAACAATATTGAACATGCACAAACAGTAAGCAGAAAAAGCTTTTGTGTAAGGACTAGTTTATATTATATCTATGACACTTATTGTAATAGTCTTGCAACTGTTGCATTTATGGTTTCATATTCTGAATTCTTGCTCATAAATGTTAGCTGCATCGTTTTTGTCTCCGCCTCAGCCTTTTGTTGGTGAGATGTCGATTTTGTATGTCTGGAACAATCGTTTATCCCGCCACGCGCCACAGAAAAATCGATGTGACAAACTGTACAAAAGGCATGACTGTCACTGACTTTTGATGCAATGACCGGATATTTTGCACTATACTCTTTCCTAAATTTTTGATTCACAGTTTTAGTCCTTTTAGATTTGCCAGAAACAAGACAATCTGATGAACAAGGCCTCTTTTTTTTTTTCCATCTTGTGAACGACCGCATTGGTGTTTTTATGCCGCTTAGAAAACGAGAAATACCCATCTACGCGAGCGCTGATTGGCTGGCAAGCACTGATTACGTAACTATGGATTCCCCCACGTACCCAGTATGGAGAAGCACCGCACTCAAACTATTGGTAGACGTCGGAGATACAAATATTTTTTATTATTTCAAGCACAAACATGATTATTGCAAGTAGCCATTTGGATTATGTCTTTTAATTATTATCAAAAGTTATTTGTATCTCACTAGAAATTTTCTTTGCACCTGTTTCAAGCCCTGGGAGAACAATTTATCACTTTATTGTATAGGCCTATATAATGTATAATAATTTGGGAGTTGCAACAAGTCGTAATATTTGTCTGTATGAGCGTATAGTCATAATGTATACACCAAAATCGTAATGATTATGCTCAAATCGTAATGGTTGGCATCTCTGTAACACTAATCACAGGTTGGAGTAACTGTAACAAGTAACACTAGTCACAGATTAAAGTACCTGTAACAAATAACACTAGTTAAAGATTAGAGTAACTGTAACAAATACACTAGTCACAGATTTGAGTAACTGTAACAAATCACACTATTTACAACTTGGAGTAACGAAAACATATAACACTAATGGCAGATTAGAGTAACTGTAACAAATAACATTAGTTAAAGATTGGAGTAACTGTAACAATAAACATTAGTTAAAAATTGGAGTAATTGTAACAAATAACTAGTCACTGATTGGAATAACTGTAACATGTAACACTAGTCACTGATTGGAGTAACTGTAACATGTAACACTAGTCATAGATTGGAGTAACTGGAACATGTAACATTTTTACATTTTTGTCCTTAACGGACTGAAGACAGAAAAAGTACATACTGGATTCGTCTGAATCAAATGTTCACAGTTCGACAGATCATCGAATACCAGCACTCTGGGAGTCAACGCCATCGATTTTAAAAATACTTTTGGAAGCATTCGTTGTTAGTAATTATGGTAAATAGTAAATATATATGACATACCTGGTAAGTATATGTACTTCATCAAAGTAAAGTACTAGAATTCCAGATGCTGGAAAGCCTAGAAATAGTGTCACAGAATTTTTTGACTGGAGTGTGACAAAGTTGTATATTGTCTCCATTCTTCACTCTCCTTGTTATCGACAAGGACAATGGCTGGCTGTGAGTATTGTGTATCCTGAAGACCAAAACAACAGCTATTTGATTTGAATTTGCTGACGACATAGTCTTGTTGGGCCATGCACCTGATTTAGTACATCAGATATAATGTCGGAAATGTTAGTGAGAAGACCAAAGTTATGTTTACTGGACCACATTATAGCAGTTAACCAAGGAAATGTTAGTGAGAGGACCAAAGTTATAGTTACTATATCGCATCATAACAGTTAACGAAATGTTTACTACATAGCATTTCTCGCCAGCAATATCAAAAGGGATGGATACTTGGAAACCATGGTCTTCACTAGGGATGGAGACTTGGAAACCATGATCTTCATTAGAGATACAGACTTGAAAACCATGGTCATCACTAGGGATACAGACTTGGAAATCATGATCATCACTAAGGATACAGACTTGGAAACCATGATCTTCACTAGAGATACAGACTTGGAAACCATGGTCATCACTAGGGATACAGACTTGGAAATCATGGTCTTCACTAGGGATTCAGACTTGGAAACCATGATCTTCACTAGAGATACAGACTTGTAAACCATGGTCATCACTAGGGATACAGACTTGTAAACCATGGTCATCACAAGGGATGGAGACCTTGGAAAACATGATCATCACTAGGGATACAGACTTGGAAACCATGTTCATTACTAGGGATACAAACTTGGAAACCATGATCTTCACTAGAGATACAGAATTGGAAACCATGGCCATCACTAGGGATACAGACTTGGAAACCATGGTCATCACTAGGGATACAGACTTGGAAACCATGGTCATCACTAGGGATACAGACTTGGAAATCATGGTCTTCACTAGGGATTCAGACTTGGAAACCATGATCTTCACTAGAGATACAGACTTGTAAACCATGGTCATCACTAGGGATACAGACTTGTAAACCATGGTCATCACAAGGGATGGAGACCTTGGAAAACATGATCATCACTAGGGATACAGACTTGGAAACCATGTTCATTACTAGGGATACAAACTTGGAAACCATGATCTTCACTAGAGATACAGAATTGGAAACCATGGCCATCACTAGGGATACAGACTTGGAAACCATGGTCATCACTAGGGATACAGACTTGGAAACCATGGTCATCACTAGGGATACAGACTTGGAAACCATGGTCATCACTAGGAATACAGACTTGGAAACCATGGTCATCACAAGGGATGGAGACTTGGAAATCGTGATAATCACTAGCGATACAGAATTGGAAACCATGGTCAATATCTGTCTTGGAAAAGCGACAGCAGCACTTTAACGATTGGTAGACATTGGTTCAATAATGCCATACAGACGAACACGAAACTACGGTTTAAAAGCTCTGTGGTATTACCAATGGCCACATATGCACATAAGACGCTGAAGAAGACAACAGAGGTAAGTACCTTAGAAACCTCATTCTTCATAAAAAATGTTTCTGTAAATTCCAGGGTACCTCATACAGACATCACGTGAATAAAGAGAGAAAAAGTAGAGACATTCCAACAGGTAAAGGAAGAGCTAATTAACTAATATATACTGTACATTGACTGTTCACTCACCTTATTACTGTTTACATTAAATTTGTTTATTTATTACTTGCACATACTAACTTTAATTATTTACATATAGTGTCTTCCTTGTATTGACTACTGTTTATATATATATTTTATCTAAAAATACCAGATATAGAAGATAGAATTGAAATACTAAATTTAGACGCCTGTGGTTTCGAACCTGAATTCGACAATTTACCCAATTTTATCATAGATTTTAGAAAATGCTGTTTAAGAATTAGACGTTCCAACCATACCTGAAGATTAGGTCTTTCTCCTTGTTCGTTCTACTCACAGTGTCTTTTATCATATATGGACGTTTCAAGCCCAAGGTTAGATAATACTCCTTCCTACATTAAGAGCCCACACTAATTCCTCTTGCCTGTCTATAATGTTGCCTTGCGTTTATTTTCAATCTCAACTGAACTTTCTTTCTATCATATGTTTTTTTTCACTCGTCTTTGTTAATAATTATATTGTTTTTCTCATTATGTGTATCATTAATAAATTGAATATATCTGCAACTTGTGAAAAATATAATAATATTCAGAGATGTATAATCATTTCACACTAGATGTTTCTCGGTAATTAAATTGTAATACTTTATAAATTCTAACAGTTTCTAAACCTTTTATCTGGACTTAACATATACCTTCAACAGAACAACATCTGTCTTTGTATAATCATTTCGCACTAGATGTTTCTCGGTAATTAAAATGTAATACTCTATAAATTCTAACAGTTTCTAAACCTTTTATCTGGACTTAACATATATCTTCAACAGAACAACATCTGTCTTTCTGTTGCTCGACACGTGGGTCACGCAGTGGATACGACAACGAAAGATTGAGGTCGAGTGACAAGAAAGGTACGACCGTACATGTTGTAGAACCTGATCCGATGCACGCGAGAGTCCGCGTGATGCCTAAACGAAACATAGTCGGCAGGAAATCATCTTGCCAATAGATGGCACTAAATATCGAAAGCAGTAATATGTGTGCAAGACGAATAAAAGGGAAGAGGGTTACAGAAACTAAACAGTATTATTATTATTACTTTAAACGTTTTCCTAGTCTGCTCAGCTCACAAAAACAAAGAAAAGACATATGCAACACAGCTAATAAATATAATCTGAGGAGAAAATGAACAAGGAATCCAACATATCTAGCCTGTATCGTATCTTAGAACTATTACAACAATAACTTGGAAGAATTTATAAAACCCAAGAAAAACTATCACAACAAATAGGACATTTCTATGACATCCGTTAGTCACCTCGATGAGGGGAAACAAGAAGGTTATACTATCACAATCTTTATGTAATAATGGGTCAAGGCATATATTGATAAAGCGGCAGGTGCGATCTGAACGGAAGGTGTGGCAAACCTCATTGATGATCTGTCCTACTTTGTTAATAGTGACATTAAAGGTAATTTCTTCTAAACTGACACAAAATTATTGTAATAAAAGTCATTCTTGAATATCACAATATTCTATCAATAGGTTCAAATCTACTTTCTTGTTTATTAAACAAATTTCACTGAGTGTGAAATATCTTTCATCAAGTAACCTATAAACATAAAACACGACAAGCAACGTTAAAATCTTATTGGTAAACAAAACACCAGTACACAAAGCAAGGCAAGGAACTTTATAATCTTCTTGGTAAACAAAACACCAATACGTAAAACAAGACAAGCAACCTCAAAGTCTGTCTGTCTCTGGTATTTGGGTATATATAACTTGTATACTCAGGAGGGTCAGGTACACCGAGACCTCTTCCTCCTTCCATTACATTGTTGGAATTCACTGATTAATATTTAGTAATATCAACTTAAGACTAGTGCTTTTCAGGGCAACATCCATTTATATATTTTTCTTTTTTATTTATTTATTTTTTAAAGTCTATTACGTATGTGGCTGTTTTAATTTAGCACTATTTTATTAGTTATTATTATTTAAATTTGATTTTATCAGATGTACAAATTTAACAGGGAAAGGTGTTGGAAGCAATAGCACCCTGGATATTGATACGTAATACTATGAATTTATCCATGTTTAACAGAGTTCATGATGTATGTTAACATTTGGGGTAGGTAACGTCAAAGTATTTTGTTTGTTTTGAATTTCGCGCAAAGCTACTGAAGGATTATATGCGCTCGTCAAAGTATTCTTGACAAACTAAACACCAGTACATAAAACAAAGCAAGCGACGTTAAAATATTCTTAACATACTAAACACCAGTATATAAAACAAGGGAAGCAACGTCAGAGTTTTCTTGACAAACAAAACACCAATACTTAAAACAATACCAGCAACGCCAAAATCTAGTTGATAAACTAAACACCAGTACACAAAACAAGACAAGCAACGTAAGTCTTTTGATCGTTTTGAATTTCGCATAAAACTCCTCAAGAGCTATTTGCGCTCGTCAAAGTCTCCTTGACATACTAAACATCAGTACACAAAACAAGGCAGGCAATGTTAAAATGTTTTTTGTAAGCTTAACACCAGTACATAAAATACAGCAAGCAACGTAAGAATCTTCTTGGTAAACGAAACACCAATACGTAAAACAAGGCAAGCAACATTAAAATATTCTTAACATACTAAACACCAGTAGATAAGAAAGGAAGCAACGTCAAAGTTTTCTTGATTAACTAAACACCAGTACATCAAATAAAACGACCAACGTTAAAATATTCTTGGTAAACCAAACACCAATACGTAAAACAAAGCAAGCTACGTTAAAATATTCTTGGTAAACATCAGTACACAAAACAAGGCAAGCTACGACAAAATCCTCTTGATAAACTAAACATCAGTACATAAAATAAAGCAAGCAGTAGTTCAATATTCTAGGGTTCAAACTGATCTGTAATACTGACATTTTGACAATATTAACATCAGAACAGAAAAAGTAATACAAATATTAAATAATACAAAGAGTAGTCCAATATTGTATGCTTTAGACTGATCTGTAATAGTGACATTTCAACAATACTGACATCACTAAAGAATAAAGTATTATAATGTTTTAAATGATCCAAAATGTAGTCCAGTATTGTATGGTTTATACTAATTTGTAATATGACACTTCAGGAATTTATTAACATCAAGAAAGAATAAAGTAATATGATGTTTTAAATGATACAAACAATAGTCCAGTATTGTATGGTTAAAACTGATATTAACAGTAAAATTTCAACAGTATTAACATCACTAAAGAATAGATTAAAATAAAGTTTTAAATGATACAAACAGTAGTCCACTATTGTATGGTTTAAACTGATCTGTAACAGTGGCGTTTCAACAATATTAACTTCACTAAAGAATAAAGTAATATAAAATTTTAAATGATAGAAACAACAGTCCAATAATATAAGAATTATACTGATTTGTAATACCGATGCTTCACCAATATTAAATTAACTAGAGAATAAAGTAATATAATGTTTTAAATGACACAAACAGTACTCCAGTATTTTATGGTTTCAACTTATCTGTAATAGTAATATTTCAACAATATTAATATCACTAAACACTAAAGTATTATAATATTTTTAATGATACAAACAGTAGTCCAGTATTGTATGGTTAAAAATGATATGTAATACTGACTTTTGAACAACATTAACATCGCTAGAGAATAAAGTAATATAAAATTGTAAATGTCACAAACAGTTGCCCAATAATGCACTGTTTATACTGATCTGTATTACTGACACTTCAACAATATTAAGATTACGAAAGAATAAAATAATATGATGTTTTAAATGATACAAATAGTAGTCAAGTATTGTATGGTTTCAACGATATTAACATCAGTAAAAAATAAAGTAATATGAAGTTTAGAATAATACAAACAGTAGTCCACTATTGTATGCTTGATATTCATCTGTAATACTGACTTTTTAACAATATTAACATCGCTAGAGAATAAAGTTATATAAAATTGTAAATGATGCTAACAGCTGCCCAATATCGTATGGTTTATACGAATCTGCGACAATGACGCTTCAACAATATTACCATTACAAAATAATAAAGTAATATTATGTTTTAAATGTTACAACCAATAGTAAATTATTAAATATCACTAAAGCATAAAGTAATATAAAATTGTAAATGACACAAACAGTTGTCCAGTAGTGCACGGCATAACGGGTTTGTAATTGTCTCATTTCAACAATATTAACAGCACTAAAGAATAAAGTAATATGATGCTTTCAATGATACAAACAGTAGCCCAGTATTGTATGGATTAAAATGATATATAAGAGCGGCATCTCAAGAATATTAGCATCACTAAAGAATAAATTACTATGAAGATTTAAGTGATATAAACAGTAGTTCACAGTACTGTATGGTTTAAACTGAGCTCTAATACTGACATTTCAACAATACTAACATTACTAAGGAATAAAGTAATTAATATGAAGCTTTAAAAGATACAAACAGTAGTCGAATATTGTATGGTTTAAACTGGTCTGTAACAGGAACATTTCCACAATGTTAGTGTCACTAAAGAAAAAACTTTATAATGTTTTAAGTATTACAAACTGCAGTCCATTATTGTATGGTTGAAACTGATCTGTAATACTGAGATTTCAACAATATTAAAATCACTAAAGAACAAAATATTATAAAGTTTAAAATGATACAAACAGTGGTCCAATATTATATGATTCGAACTGACCAGTAATCGTAACATTTGAACAATATTAATATCACAAAACACTAAAAGTATTATAATATTTTTAATGACACAAACAGTAGTCCAGTATTGTATGGTTTAAACTGTTCTGTAATAGTGACATTTCAACAATATTTACATTACTAAAGAATAAAGTATTATGAAGTTTCAAATGATAGAAACAGTTAGTCCAATATTATATGGTCTATACTCATCTGTAATACTGACTTTTCAACAATATTAACATCAGTAAACAGTAATGTAATATGAAGTTTTAAATAACACAAACAGTAGTCCAATATTGTGTGATTTAAACTGATCTGTAATACTGATATTTCAACAATATTAACATCACAAAAGAAGAAAGTAAAATGAATTTTTAAATGACAGAAAGAGTAGTCCGGTATTGTATGGTTTAAACAGATCTGTAATAGTGATATTTCAAAAACATTAGCATAAAAAAATAAAGTAATATAATGTTTTAAATGATACAAACAGTAGCCCAGTATTGTATGGTTTAAACTGATCTGTTACTGTAACATTTCAACAACATTAACATCACTAAAGTATAAAGTAATATGAAGTTTTAAATTATACGAACAGCAATCCAGTACTGTACGGATTATACTGATATGTAATACTGATATTTCACCAATATTAAAAACAAAAGAGAATAAAGTAATATCTAGTTTTAAATGATACAAACACTAGTCCAGTATTGTATGGTATAACTGGTCCGTAATATCAGCATTTCAACAATATTAACATCATTAAATAATAAAGTAATATAAAGTTTTGATTAATATAAAAAATGTCCAATAACGTATGTTTATACTAAGCTGTAATACGGACATTTCAACAATATGAATATCACTAAACAATAAAGTAATATAAAATTTCCAACGATAGAAACAGTTGTCCAATATTTTACGATTCAAACTGATCTGTAATACTGACACTTCAACAACATTAACATGACGAAAGAATAAAGTAATATGATGTTTTAAATGATACAAAGGGTTATCCAGCATTGTATGGTTTAAACTTATCTGTAATAGTGACATTCCAACAATATTAATAACACAAAAGAATAAAGTATTATAATATTTTAAATGATACAAAAAGTAGTTCAGTATTTTATGGATTAAACTGATCTGTAATACTGACATTTCAACAATATTAGCATCATTAAAGAATAAAGTAATATAACGTTTTAATTAATACAAAGAGTTGCCCAATAATATACGTTTATACGGATCTGTAATACTGACACTTCAACAATATTAACATTACAAAATAATAAAGTAATATGATTTTTTAAATGATACAAACGGTAGTCCAATATTATAAGGTTTAAAATGATCTGTAATACTGATAGTTAAATATATTAACATCACTAAAGAATAAAGTTTTATAAAGTTTTAAATAATAGAAACATTAGCACAGTATTGTATGGTTTAAACAGATCTATAATAGTGACATTTCAACAATATTAACATTATGAAAAATAAAATAATATGAAGTTTTAAACGATACAAACAGTAGTTCAGTATTGTATGGTTTAAATTGATATATAATAGTGACATTTCAACAATATTAACATCACTAAAGAATAAAGTAATATGATGTTTTAAATGGTACAAACAATAGTCGAATATTGTATGGTTTAAACTGATCTCCAATAGTGACATTTAAAAATATTAATATCACTAAAGAATAAAGTATTATAATGTTTTAATGATACAAACAGTAGAACAGTAGTGTATCGTTTACACTGATATGTAATACTGACATTTCAACAATATTGAAATCACTGAAGAATAAAGTACTATGACGTTTTAAATGACACAAACAGTAGTCCAATATTATATGGTTGATACTCATCTGTAATAATGCCTGTCAATATTAACTTCACCAAAGAATAAAGTAATATCAGGTTTAAAATGATAGAAAGAGAAGTCTACATTCTATGGTTTAAACCGATTTTTAATACTGAAATTTCAACAATATTAACATCACTAAAGAATAAAATAATATGAAGTTTTAAATGATACAATAGTAGTCCAGTATTGTATCGTTTATACGGATCTGTAATACTGACATTTCAACAATATTAACATTACAAAATAATAAAGTAATATAATTTTTTTTTTTAATAATGCAAACGGTAGTCCAATACTACATGATTTAAAATGATCTGTAATACTGATATTTGAATATATTAACATCACTAAAGAATAAAGTTGTATAAAGTTTTAAATAATAGAAACATTAGCAAAGTATTGTATGGTTTAAACTGATCTATAATAGTGACATTTCAACAATATTAACATTATCAAAAAATAAAGTAATATAAATTTTTAAAAGATACAAACAGTAGTCCAGTATTGTATGGTTTAAACTGATCTATAATAGTGACATTTCAACAATATTAACATTATCAAAAATAAAGTAATATGAATTTTTAAAAGATACAAACAGTAGTCCAGTATTGTATGGTTTAAAGTGATATACGAGTATAGTAGTGACACTTCAACAATATTAAAATGACGAAAGAATAAAGTACTCTGAAGTTTTAAACGATACAAACAGTAGTCTAATATTGTATGGTTTAAACTGATCTGCGACAGGAACATTTCAACAATGTTAATGTCACCAAAGAATAAAATATTATAATGTTTTAAAAGACAACAAGAGTAGTTTGGTATTTTGTAGTTTAAACAGATTTGTAATAGTGACATTTCAACAATATTAACATCACTAAAAAAAAAAGTAATATAAAGTTTTAAATCATACAAACTGTAGTCCAGTATTGTATGGTTTAAACTGATCTGTAATATTGATATTTTTATAATACTAATATTGCTGTGTAATAAGATAGAGCATCGTTAGATATTAATGTAGAAGAATGTCCAAAAGTAATATTTTTCATTCTTTAGCGTTGGTAAGTGTTTGGTTGGTCGCCTTATGAGCTGAAAAGTGTAGAACGGACTAGCTTTTTTGTGCCCACTACGTGTATCAAACTCAGTAAGTAACGTTTTGAAGTACGTGGAGCTGATGCTGAACTACTGGAGAACGTAATTTGATTGGGGTTTCTTGGTTCTTTAAACACAACCATAACCATGGTATAATGTTGACCTCTTGCAAAGAGAGAAAAAAAATGTTGCAGAACTCTCTAAAATTGGTTGAAATTGGAAATATTTATTTGTTATAGTTTCAATAAAAATATTTAAATAAAATAAAAATAGTGGGCCTCGGTAATAAATGTATAAAGTATAGCGAGTATTGGGGAATTTTTTTTTAAGTCTTTCTCTGAAGGAAAGGGAATTAAAATATGGGGTGATATATTTTCACAACCAGTTTAAATTACAGGTTACCTTCATGTTGTTTATATAAACGATGGAAATTAAAACACTATTTATTAATACATCAGTCTATTTGTCATGATAGCTGTCTTTCTAATTTCTTAGCAACAGTTGCTGGGAGACACCAATTTTTAGTTAATCATCACTTTCCTCGGAAACTACACACTTGTGCAAGTTTTGTTCAATAACTGCAATCAGTATTTTGCAAATGTATCCGGGAAAATCCAAATATCTTCCTAGTTTTATAAATTTTTCATATTTTGTTTGTTTCGGATATTCACATGAAGCTACATAATGGTACCAGCCGTCCATAATTTTGAACCGATACATAAGATATCTTGTCCTCAACACTCACAGAGAACTGACAATCATTTTTATAAAACATCCATAGTCCCTAAATGTGGAAGGTTTTTTGTTGTTTTTTTGCAACACGGACTATGGATCCTCATATTTACTTTGCGACAGTTAACTACCAGGTCACGATAGATCATTATTAGATCTATAATATCATGTTTGTATTGTACTCTCTTGAAACTTGAACAATAAATTAATCCTTATCGTAAATTCTTCATTGATAAGAGGCAAGGTTTGTGGTGACTTATATAAACTTAATGATTCATCCGGAAGAAAAGTTAAATTTATTTAGATTTAGTTCTATGTCAGAAAACCTTTCAATATCAAAATGTATCTGACATGCTTTATTTTATGCCTAGTTCGAGAAAGGTGTGAGTTTTGGTTGTGATAGTATTAAATATGTATAACTTTCCTTATTGATGAGCAGCTTCGTGAAATCAAAACATTGATATTGAAATATTGGTTATCATTTACATGATGTAAGCTACAAGTTTAATACAAAAGATATGTTCAGATATTTTGTTCACTTATTTCTGATCAAGACAGCGCGAAGTTGTTTGTGAGTCCAGTTATTTCAGGCGTAAACAGTATGGTACGTTGTGTGAATCTAGATATTTCAGGTATGAAAAATATGGTACGTTGGGTGATTCTAATTTTTAAGCAACAGAATGGTGCGTTTCATAAGTCAAATTATTTCATATCAGAATAAAAACGTTGAGATAGTGTTCTTTAAACAGCAATAAGCATTTTTTAGACAGTACAACATATGGGTTCATAACTTCCTAACGAAAACATATATTAACACGAAACTTCCTAACGAAAACATATATTAACACGAAATTAGCAGAGTATCTGAACACGTTTAGTTTCTCCTTCTATCAGAAAGTTTTGTTCTGATTTGTAACAAGTAGTTTATTTAGAGAACGATTAAAACTGATCTGTTTCAATGAATTTGTCTCTTTAAGATAAAGTGTCATTAAATTACTTACCCTATACCTATGCAAGCGTATACATTCTTAGCATCACTGACGTCACATTTTCACTTTCTTCTAGCCAATCTTACAAAAATAAGAGTGTCTTATAGAATATATGTGTAGAAAGAAGGACATTTAGATAACAACTTCTGTTACAATGTTTTATAGAATATATGTGTAAAAAGAAGGACATTTAGATAACAACTGTTACAATGGAATATTTTCATGGGTAATTACTTAAGGAAAAGAGGTCGCAACACTAAAGGTTTCTTGCATCCAAGAAAAACAATTTAAAGTCAGAATTCGACCTAAACTAGTTCAAAATCCCATATTTATGAATGAATGGGCAGGAATAGAACATTGGTGAATAAACAGAGATCTTCAACACTCAAGTTCCAAGAGAGGAGTGTGTTACTATAAATATACGCAAAAAATGAATCCTGAGAAATAAATAAGTATCTGCGTGTGGCTGAGAAAGTTAATATTAAAGTTCCAGAAAGAAAAGATATCTCTGACGGTGACTGACGAATATGATATTCAATTTTATAAGACTTCGGTTCTCTTACAAGAAAAGGTACCTCTGTAGGTGGCTGACGAAATTCATATTTAAACTTCAAAGGCTTCTTTCTGATCACATACAAGAAAAAATACTTCTGTAAGTGGCTCACGAACTTAATATTCAAGGTTCAAACACTTCTTTCTCTTCTCTTACAAGAAAAGGTACGTCTGTAGGTGAATGGCAAATTTCGTACTCAATTTTGAAAGGCTTCTATTCTCTTACAAAAAAATGTACCTCTGTAGGTGACTAACAAATTCAATATTCAAATTTCAGAGGCGTCTGTTCTCTTACAAAAAAGAATACCTTTGTAGGCAGCTTACGAACATAATATTTAAGTTTCAAATGCTTCTGTTCTCTTACAACAAAAGATACCTCTTTAGGTGACTGACGAATTTCATATTCAATTTTCAAAGGCTTCGGTTCTCTTATAAGAAATTGTAACTGTATCGGTGACTAACAAACTTAATATTCAATTTTCAAAGGCTTCTGTTCTCTTACAAGAAAAGGTACCTTTATAAGCAGCTTACAAACTTAATATTTAAGTTTGAAAGGCTCCTTTCCCTTCTCTTACAAGAAAAGGTACCTCTATAGGTGACTCACGAATTTCATATTCACTTTTCAAAGGCTTCTGTACTCTTACAAGAACAGGTATCTCTGTAGGTGGCTAACGAACTTCATATTTAAATTTCAAAGGCTTCCTTATGTTCTCTTAGAAGAAAAGGTACTTTTATAGGTGGCTCATGAGATTAATATTCAAGTTTGAAATTATCCTTTCTCTTCTCTTACAAGAAAAGGTACCTCTGTTGTTGACTGACAAATTTCATATTCAATTTTCAAAGGCTTCTGTTGTCTTATGAGAAAAGGTACCTTTATAAGTAACTGACGAATTAAATACACAAGTTTCAAAGGCTTCTGTTCTCTTACAAAAAAATATACTTTTGTAGGCGGCTAACGAGCTTGATATTGAAATTTGAAAGGATTATTCCTCTTCACTTACAAAAAAAGGTATCTATGTAGGCGGCTGAAGAACTTCATATTCAATTTTCAAAGATTTCTGTTCCCTTACAAGAAATACTACCTTTATAGGTACCTCTGTAGGAATATGACGAATTTAACATTCAATTTTTTAAAGTATTCTGTTCCCTTAAAGTAATGCTACCTCTATAGGTTACTGACGAATTTCATATTTAATTTTCAAAGGCTTCTGTTTTCCTACAAGAAAAGAAAACTCTGTAGTTGACTAACGAATTTAATATTCATGTTTCAAAGCTTTCTATTTTCTTAAAAGAAAAAGTACCTTTGTAGGCTGCTTACGAACTTAATATTTAATTTCAAAGGCTTGTTTCTGTTCTCTTAGAAGAAAAGGTACCTCTGTAGGTGACTGACGAACATAATACTCAAGTATGAAAGTCTTCTTTTTGTTCTCCTACAGGAAAAAGTAGCTTTGCACGTGGCTGACGAATTTCATATTCAATTTTCAAAGGCTTCCGTTCACTTACAAAAAGGTACCTCTGTAGGTTCCTCACGAACTTAATATTCATGATTGAAAAGCTTCTTTCTCTTCACTTACAAAAGAAGGTACCTTTGTAGGTGGCTGACGAACTTAATATTCAATTTTCAAAGGTTTCTGTTCTCTTTCAAGAAAAGGTTCCTTTGTAAGCAGTTTACAAACATAAAATTTAGTTTCAAAGTATTCTTTCAGTTCTCTTTCAAGAAAAGTTACCTATGTAGGAGGCTGACGAACTTAATATGGAATTTGGATGTCTTGTTTGTTTTGGTTTTTGAATTTCGCACAAAACTGCCCGAGGGCTATCTGTGCTAGCCGTCCCTAATTTAGTAGTGTAAGACTAGAGGGAAGGCAGCTAGTCATCATCACCCCCCGCCATCTCTTGGGCTACTCTTTTACCAACGAATAGTGGGATTGGCCGTCACATTATAATGCCCCTACGGCTGAAAGGGCGAGTATGTTTGGAGCGACGGGGATGCGAACCCGCGACCCTCAGATTACGAGTCGCACGTCTTAACACGCTTGGCAATGCCGGGCCCTGGAATTTTGAAAGACTTCTGTTTTCTTACAATAAAAGTTACCTTTGTCGGCAGATTACGAATTTAATATTCTAGTTTCAATGGCTTCTATTCTCTTACAAGAAAAGGTACCTCTGTAGGTGAATGACGAATTTAATATTCAATTTTCAAAGGTTTCTGCTCTCTTTCAAGTAAAGGTACCTCTGTACCGACTGACGAATTTAATATTGAATTTTCACAGGTTTCTGATCTTTTACTAGAAAAGGTGCCTCTCTAGGTGACCAACGAATTTCATATTCAATTTTCAAATGCTTGTGTTCGCTTAAAAAAAAAAGGTACCTTTGTAAGCAGCTTAAAAGCTTAATATTTAAGTTGCAAAGATTTCTGTTCTCTTTTAAGAAATGGTACCTCTGAAGGGGCTTAAGGAATTTAATATTCAATTTTCAAAGGCTTCTTTTCTCTTGCAAGAAAAGGTACATCTATAGGTGGCTGACGAACTTAATATTTAATTTTCAAAGGCTTCTTTATGTTCTCTTACAAGAAAAGATTCCTCTGTAGGTGACTGACGAATTTCATATTGAAGTGTCAAAGGTTTCCGTTCTCTTTCAAGAAAAGGTACTTCTGTAGGTGACTGACGAATTTCATATTCAATTTTCAAAGGCTTCTGTTCTTTTACAAGAAGAAGTATCTCTGTGGGTGACTGACGAACTTAATATTCAACTTTAAAGGGCTTCTCTTCTCTTACAAGAAAAGGTACCTCTGTAGGTGGCTAACAAATTTAAAAATCCATCTCATGAAAGGTTCTGATCTCCTATAAAAACACATGGTTTATCTCACTAATACCTACTTCCGTAATGTCTTCCCTTCTTTTAACTAGTTTGCACTTACACACACAGTTGAGTATCTTGGTTTTACGCGACTGAAATAAACATATAAATAGCGAACTTTAAATCCCATTAATGTTTAGCAATGATATCAAGATTAGTCTGTTGTAACTTTTATAATAAGTAAATCTCCCCTTCTTCCTAGCGTTAATTATTTATAGCTTTTGACCTGTGGCATACGAATATCCCCCATACTGAGATATGCTGAGGAAAAATCTGCGAGGACGAAACCTGCTGACTGAAAAGAACTAACTGTTCATACAGACTATCGTGAAACACCATTCGGTGAATCTAGGAAGATACAAGAACGTAGCCTTAGGAGAAGTGAAATTAATTACATTTAATAAATGAACATGCGGAACAAGGAGACAAAAATCTTCCTGGAAACATCTCTGTCAACGAACTCGAAACCTAATTAACTGACATACGATATTCTTAAGTAATTGAGAATAATCTAAAAATTTAGGCTTAAAATCTATAATATGCATCAAAACGTAACAACCAAACTTTTCACTTCTTTTAGGACTGGTTATTAGGTTTTAGATTTAAAAGAATAAATTATTTTAGGAAAATAGCTGAAAAATTCAAAAGTTTATCAGGAGATAAAAAAGTTGTGTCCTTAGCAGCGAAAACGTCTGGCAATGACCAACTAATATGGTATATATGCAAGCGCTGTGTTTTGCGTTATGGTTAGGCTTATTAATCTTGATATATGTGCAAGCGTTATGTTTTGCCTTAGGGTTAAGCGTATCATGGTAGATGTGCAAGTGCTGTGTGTTACCTTAGGGTTAGGATTATCATTCTTGATATATGTGCAAGTGTAGTGTTTTGCCTTAAGGATAGTCTTATCACGATATATGTGCAAGCGTTGTGTTATGCTTTAGGGTTAAGCTTATCATGGTATATGTGCAAGCATTGTGTTTTGCCTTAGAATTAGGCTTATCAATCTTGATATATGTGCAAGTGTTGTGTTATGCCTTAAGGTTAAACTTATCGTAAAATTTAAGAGCAAATAATTTTATTGAAAGTTTTTGGTATTTCAATATGTGAAAATTGTCATGGAAATGTGACAGTCTTCCTTTAAAAACAGTTTCTCATTTTGATATTCCAAACATAGTTATTCAGAACAATAAATAATTCATTGGAATTCAGGAGGAGAAAATCTATCGTTTCATGTTGGAATTATATCAAGTCTAGGTAAGAATCAGATGAATATTGTAACACATAGTATGTATAACAACAGAAATATCTTCCTATCTAACTAGTGTTTGTACATATCACCAGCAACATTTTCTTATCTAGCCAGTGTTTGCACATATCACCAGCAATACATTCCTATCCAGCCAGTGTTTCTACATATCACCAGCAACATCTTCTTATCTAGCCAGTGTTTGTACATATTAAAAGCAATATATTCCAATCCACCTAGTGTGAAACTAACAATATATTCGATAAATTAACAAAATGACAAAGTTAAAAAAACCCAGATTTTTAAGTAAAAGTGCCCAGAATATCAGATACCAAAGCTAAACTAAATAATATTAATTAGGATACTGTTGACAAGAGCCACCACCAGGAAGCCTCATGATATCCAGTTAACAAAACAAGTCTGTTACAATAGATAATAATATCCATGATATTGTTGATGGAAGCTGCCTCTAGGAAGCCTCATGATATCCAGTTAAGACAAGTCTGTCATAATAGATAGTAATATCCATGACATTGTTGATGGAAGCTGCCTCTAGGAAGCCTCATGATATTCAGTTAAGACAAGTCTGTTATAATAGATAGTAATATCCATGATATTGTTGATGAAAGCTGCCTCTGGGAAGCCTCATGATATTCAGTTAAGACAAGTCTGTTATAATAGATAGTAATATCCATGATATTGTTGATGAAAGCTGCCTCTGGGAAGCCTCATGATATTCAGTTAAGACAAGTCTGTTACAATAGATAGTAATATCCATGATATTGTTGATGAAAGCTGCCTCTAGGAAGCCTCATGATATTCAGTTAAGACAAGTCTGTTATAATAGATAGTAATATCCATGATATTGTTGATGAAAGCTGCCCTTAGGAAGCCTCATGATATCCAGTTGAGACAAGTCTGTTATAATAGATAGTAATATCCATGATATTGCTGATGAAAGCTGCCCCTAGTTAGCTCTATGATATCCAGTTAAGAAGACAAGTCTGTTAGAAGTACTACAAACCAGGTTCTCATGGAATTAACTATTAACTTTTTTGTAATTTAACATCTCGATTTGCTGTTCTATTAAGTACACGTCTCATTAAAAGATAGTTCGTCTTTTATTTAATAACACCCTATTTAGAGTCTAAGGTCAATGTATGAAAAATATCTTGAATATTTTGTTCATGTTTTCCTGTAAACAATAAGGGCGGAATATAATTTCTATTAACCGTCCAGACCTTCTTTTCACATTAGAAACGCGTTCACAAGTTACAACCGTCGTATATTAAACAAAACTGAGCTATAAATCAAACACTGTTTGTAAATCTTTTATTTCTTTATTTTAAAGATATATTATGTTCTGTACACACAGGAAATAGCATGTAAAAAAGATAAAACACCCACGCGCTAATGTTTTAAACTCTAATGTCTGCCTTTCAGAAATTGTTAGGCTCACAATGGCCATGTTTTATACTTGAACAAGAGAAGTGGATTCATCGATATAAAAAAAACTCATATACTATTTCTGTATCTGTAAAAATAGAGCACCTGGTTCAATCTTTTCCTGATGTCAGAAAAATAAAGAAATTCGAGTCAACGACTCGTTGAATAAAAATGTCAAATGGAAAAAAATCAAACGTTCACTCTTGAAATGTCAAATTCTGAAGGTGTAAGAAAATTGGGGTTGTTCCAGATATTAGTGTAAAACTAAATAAGGACTGTTTACGTTCAGTGTCTTTAACTTTGAACTGACAGAAAAGACTCTTGAGCCGCTCTAATCGAATATTGAAATTTAACTGTCACTCTTATAACATACCCACTACCACAATATTCATAGAGTGCTTTTCAACAACATGGCGCCAATAAATATTCCTATAAAAAACATCATTTTTTTTGACGATGGGTTCTTCTAAGCGAGTACGAGGTGTCCCTAAATAACTTCAATATCCCATCTCACATTGTCTTGTGGGTTACATCAAATCACCTAAGACCCTATGAACAGCAGAAACAAAACTTACAACATCTGGTGTATATGTGTACTACAATATATAATACGTCAGAATTCAGTGCAAAAAGTTAAATACCGAAAAAACCCTCTGAATCCACCACTCAATCTAGCTACTGAAACCTGAATATTCCTTTTGAAGTTGTTAGTTGGTCAGATGTTAGAGGATAGCACACCATTTATCAAGACGAATCAGGATCGAATCCTGGTCTACTACTACCATAAACATTAGTTTCTAAGAAAGCCGCAAAGAATAAGAAAGGAGAAATAAATAAATAAACCAATTAATAATTATACTTGATCGTATGGACTGTGACGCATAAACGTACAACAACATAAGGTGATTCAATCAGTCCGAGTTATACGATGTAATTCTACCGAACACTTTGTAGTGGGCGGAACATTTAAATTATTTCAACAAAAACACTTAGAACCACATGTATTAATAGGCTAATTGATAAAGTAGTTATAAGGCGTTTTTTGAAAGTCAGTAATAAAGTAGCCACAGTAGCCGTTTGACGAATGCAAACGAAGGCACGAGCTAATCACAAATATAAATCTTTTTCAGTGAACAGAAGGCGTTCATCAGAGCAATTAATATACACATGAGAAATATGAAAAATTAATCTGTTATTTGACTTCTTAACGCCTATAGAATATTCAATTTATCGGAAGACTATCACTGAAGGTGTTGGTGAAAACGATTAATTAGTATTTGCCAGACATGTAACATTTAGAGAAAATTAGTTTCTTAGTATGAAACAATAGCAAAGTATTATACACCATTAACATTTTAATGAATTCAGCTAAAATATGGGAAGCGATGTCTCTTAAAACACTGCACACGAGATGTGAAAACTGGGTATCTTTTGTTTGTATCAGTGTAAACTCTGAACACGAGATTACAAATATAACAAAAGTGTGTTTAATTAGATGAACTAACTTCCACTTTCATGTTCATTACGTAGTTTTTCTGACAAGAAGTGATATTATACATTCCTTTTGTGTATAATGCAAGCTTTATTACTTGAAACTTTATCAATGATTTTAAGTTTTAACGATGGTTGTGCAGAGGAAATAAACCTCTCGAGGGAACAGATTGGTGGATAATGGTCAATCATTGGAATGAAGAATCGGGGGGCGGCGGCGCTGCTGCTAGATAATGGTCACTCATTGAAATCAAGACTGGGGGAAATTATAGATAATGGTCAGTCCTTGGAATCAAGTCTAGGAGGAAACATACTGCATAATTATTCTATTCTTGGAATGAGGTCTAGGAGGGAACCTACTATATAATTATTGTCAATTCTTGGAATCAAACGAAGTAATAAACTGTTGAATGATGGTAAATACTTGGAATAAACCTCACAAGAGAGCAGACTTCTGATAAATAATTATGTTTAAAAGTGCAATAAGTAGCCACGCTGTGCAATGCATGTTACATAATGTTAGTTTACATGTTAACTCTTTAATACATTAGGTTGTCAATGTGTTGTTTGGTTAAAATACAAATAATGTAATAGTAATGATTAAGAAAGAGCATATTAGATTGCTTGTTCTATTGACAATTCAAGTAAAGAAAAAATCTTTTACTTGCTGACGGTTGTGTTTCGACTTTAAATAATAATAATAACATATATATATATGTCTCTTTCTCTGTGTATGTATATATATATATATATATATATATTCAAAGATTATCAAATATGAATAGAATAAATTGACAATTATTTTCATATGTACGCGAAAATCGTGGTTTCTTTTAATTAGGCCTTAGGTTTGTATTGTTCTGTACATTAATATTTCCCTACGTCTACCTTACACACATGCCTTATACGTTAATAACCGCAAGGCAAATTAACAGTTCTGAGAAATCACAGGTGAACAAATGTCTGCGCATGTCCACCAGGGACGTGTGCTCCTAAGTCTTACACCATCTAATAATATGGATGATCATATCAGTAGCCTTCAAACGATGGTGATTGGTAGCTGATGTTTTCTTTCTTTTAGAGTTTGATTTTCTAAGATTTATAGACGCTATGAAACACGTATTTTTTAGTATACAATGTCACTCTAATCACCATTACGAAACACCGTTCTAATTTTAAGCCTTTAGAACATTTAATGAGAAATATAACTGTTCCCGACAGACAAAAGACATTTTTTTTCGTCTTAGACTCTCTTCAAACTGATTCAAGTGCTGCTAATGTTCATAAACTTCAAAACAGAAGTTTAACCAACTATCTTGTTCTAATATGAAACTTTATTGTACTTTAATAGCTTTACACGTTTTAACACCTTAGCATAACATTTTACCTTACAATACACTTTATCATGTTAACATGCTACTTTGTTCGCCCTCGTTTTACCTAAACACTCTAATATGTTATCATGGTTTATTTCCTACTTTATTAACTTCATATATTCAACATCTTTATCATTCAGATAACATTAACTGTTACAACTTGGATAACACTTTATCACAAGAGTTTTGTTTTCCTTTATCGTATCATCAGGTTTAACACATGTAAATGACATTTTAACACCTGATTTATTGCAGCGACATATTTACTACTATAACTTCACAGTTTTATGTTTTCCTCTAGGTACTGACCTGTTCAACACGATAACATGATATTTCAAATGTCAACTTATTGTAACAACTAACTTTAACATTTTTAAATGACATTACTGTTTTGTTTTCCATTATCCACTGACCAGTTCAACATGATAACATGATATTTTAAATGTCGACTTATTACAGCAACTAACTTTAACACGTTTAAATGAAATTACTATTATGTGTTTTCCTTCATGTACTGATCAGTTCAACACGTTAACATATTTTAAATGTCGACTTATTGTAGCAAGTAACTTTAACACGTTTAAATGAAATTACTATTATGTGTTTTCCTTCATGTACTGACCAGTTCAACACGTTAACATATTTTAAATGTCGACTTATTGTAGCAAGTAACTTTAACATGTTTAAATGACATTTTCTGTTTGTTTTTCACAGCGACGACTTACCATGTTATCATTAATTATTTTTTTCGTTTAAAACAGTTAAACTCTGTATGTATATTTTCTTATTGTAAAGTTACATCCACATATGTGATGTGTCCACTGAGGGGAATCGAACCCCGATTTTACTGTTGTAAATCTGTAGACTTACCTCTGTCTCAGCTGGGGACGTGAAATTTTTTATTTCCTATGGATTACTTTCTCTTTTTTCACGATTTCGCTGTTTTCTAATATTGTTTTAATTAACATTTCTTAATTAATAGTTGATAAATGATTTCAGATTTAGTTATTGTCTCATTTATCAACAACTTCAAATCTCTTTAGGAAACACATCGTACTTTATATGTATGTGTTTGTAGTTGAACACCCTTCTCAATAAGTGGGCGTGGAGCGGTCAGTGTCTGCCCACGTTCAGTCTGAAAACAGCGGGGAAGGTGGAGCCTCAGGCAACAGCGATCACGTGACGCATGCGAGCTTAGTTATGTATCAACGTTGAGAAATTAGATAAGAACTTAAGGTAGGGTTTGTTGTCTACTCAACACGGAACCAGACCCGTGAGAATACTGCGCCTCTGACCTTCACCAATGTGAAACAGGTACATGTGTTGTGCCGGAAAAACAATCAAGAAGGTAAACTTTAATTGCGCGACAGAAACTTCCCTGCAGTTTATAAAAATATGGTGGGTCCTAGCAAGGGAATAGATAAAATCTATAAGTACGGAGGGGCACTTTTCGAGAAAAAAAGAAAATGATGAAAAATATATAATAAGCAGTGAGGAGACCAGCTCGCTCGTACATTTTATTTAATTTTCACTGAGACTTGTACATTTTGAGGCTGTTTTTACATCTTTCAAATAATTTTTATATAGTTAGAGGTACAGTTTCCTCCTTTCCAAGTTTGTATAAACTTAACCTCGAACATACATTTTAAAATCAACGTGAATTGTTGCTAGTATAACGTCTTTGGTCAAGTACTTATGGTATTCTGAGTGTGAATTCAGGGATTTATGGTTAGTGGGTCCTTGCCACAGTTACGCTCTTTCACGTTTCACACGTGGATGCGCTATAAAAGTAAGGGTTAAATCTCACTATCCTGCCAAACATTAACAGTACAAAAGTTGGCCGTAGACACGTTAACAAGCTACCTATCCTCTATTCTATCACTTCAGAATTAGAGATGACAACGTACATTTAGCTTTGCACAACAATTTTGAAATTAAAAGTTTTCTGGTTTAAAATAATCGCGAGCTTACCTCAGTCACAGCCTCTTGTGGACACGCAACCGTTCGATAATTAAAACAGCAATAAACGGGTAACCTCATCAAAATTTTAATCAGAATACCTGCTCCACTATTAGAAATGTCATACATCAGCATCGTTTATATCTATTTTTGGAATCAGAAATGTTAAAAATTTCATATATATAAATTAGGTTTAGTTACAAGATGCGGTTACACAAATATTATAATGAATGATTTCTTGAAAAATAAATGGTGGGTTTTATTTTCTTCCCTTGGAGATAGACATCCAAAGATAACTTTAAGGAGCTTAGATGTCTGTATTTTGTTATATAAAAACCACCTCCACAGTGGTTAACAGTTTTACGGATCGTATTCTATAACAACTTCATACCTCAGTACAGAAAGTCTAGTCACCAGATGTACGATAGAAGTTTTAATATTTCAACTCTTCTATTGACAACGGTTTTAAGTGTATTGACTTACGTGATAGTTCTAGTTGCTGCTCGTTCATGCGTAAAACAAGAGGTGATACTTGATATTTTTTAAATGTTAAAGTTCAGCATGTGAATTCAGTAGCTTTTTTGAAGATTTTCTGTCTATAAATTTCATGTAGTTATAACTAACTGTCATATTTATATTATGATATAAAAATTAGGAGTAGGTGCTGCTTGCACTACGGGAAGTAATATGTATAAGCTAGGCTTAGTTACCAGTCCTAATTGAAAGTATGTTATGAGGTAGGAGTTAGGCTTATAAAGTTACTGCTCGTTACTCAAAATGTATTTTCTTTTTCATTTATTTCTCCAATGCTGCAATTTATGTTTGTTTGGTATTAATTTTCTTAAAAATATAATGCATACAAGTGGATTTACAGTGAAAATTAAACAAATCAAAATAATTATATTGTTATAATGTGTTCTCTCGTCTGGAAAGTCCTTTCGAATTATTTGATGAACATAATACTAAGTCCAATCTATGTAACGATAACAAAGTAATTTATATAAGCTATATTTCTTTATAGGCCTCACGTAAAAAGAATTTTGAACAGAAATCCCAGACTAATGTGTAAGCCTAACTAAGAAATTCCTCACTTGTCGATTGATAACAAACAGACTAACTAAAAACTCGCTGTTCGGAAATGATGACTCCTGACTGTGATAATTATACTGCACAAACTTTCCAGATTCTTAAACTTTCATAAAAGATCTACATATTGCCTCATGCACACTCCAGCAGACAAACATTAAAATTAAAATACCAAATAAATTAAGCTTACAACAATATTATAACTTTCAAAAAGTGTCATTGTGAAAGTAAAGAACTGCAAATATTATTGTTTAAGTTATTACTTACCCACCTTTTTTTCTCAAAAGTTTAGTCTTAACTTTTCATTGGTTATCTTTGGTAATTAAACGCGTAATTTGATGAGTGTTTCTTTGAAAAAATTACTTTTGAAGATGTATCAGTAACGCTACTACTTTGCGACAGTTCTATAAATTCAAATATTTGCTTCATACGTAGCTGAAAGTAAATGTTTTCTACTAAATTACTGAAATAAACTTCTTCATTTATATTTTGTGTAATTTTACCAAATGGTTGAGATAATCTCTCAACATTTTCGAACCCAGGCTTTTCTTAGACTAAGGTTAGCTCTCGTTATTGTGGATCCAAAACTATTCTTTTAATAAGATTATTTGTGTACATTCTGGTAAATGAGGTTTTCTTTAGCGAGGGTTATTTCTTGATATTTTCAAAGATCAGCTATTCTTTACGCTAAGGTTACTTCCTCGAAATTTTAGAACTCAAGCTTTTGTTTTAGACAATGGTTATCTTTCGATATTCTGGAACATTGTTGTTCTTTAGATAACGGTTATATCTCGACATTATAAAACCTAGTTTTTCTCGATATTCTGGAAAACCGGCTTTACTTAAAATTAGTGCCATCAACTGAATCACGAACTTACTGTTAACGATATTTTTTTATCATTTGCCATTGTATTATTACTTAAAATAAAGAGAGAAATTAAACTATTCGTGCTACTTGATATATACTTGTCTAAAGAGTGTCGAACTTAAAAAGTTATCACACCTATATTAGATACTGTACAGTCAAATCTAATGAAAGTGTGTTGACGGGAGATAATTCAGACAAGATTCAGATGAACTTAACAGGATTTTAAAATTAAACTACATTAAAACTGTTCATTATTAACATCCTTAAATTTGATCTTCTTACTGATATGCTTATAAAGGGATTTCTACTAAACTATGTAACAAAATTTTTACTTTTTCTTGTTCCCGAGCAGAAAGTGTTATTTCCCAATTGCTTACGCCTAAAGTAAATGAAGAAGACCTATTTTTCTCTTCAAACTTTGTTTTTGTAACCTGGGTAATGAAATTTTCAAATTTACCCATTTTCCAGAACATTCCAGGTAGATTCAATGCTGAGTAGCTGATAGAGAATTTTCTCGAACTTACAAGAATTTTCTAGAACTTTCCATAGTCATATATGTACAGGGGCTCACCATTCACCACTGCAGTTTAGTTCTAGCTCCCTAAGTGAACTCATAGACCTACATATTTTAACAGAGATGCCATCAAGAAGCTGCAAGCATTCTTCAGACCCATTCTGCTATGTATGTGGCCAATTTATCAAGATGTGCGAAAAAGTACTCTGTAACAGCATCTACTAAAATGTGTGAAGCCTACAAGGCATATTTCGGCATGCCTGTCGGGGATCAAAACAAATCCTGGGCACCTCATTTTACCTGCGAATACTGCAAAAAATAAACAAACTCTAGAAGGTAAGAGAGACAATTTTTGCTTGCTTGAATAGTAATATTTTATATTATACAAATTTTAGACCTTTTATAATTTAAATATCTTTCGGTGCACCTCAAAGAGGAATACAACAGTATCAAGACCTTGCTAGAAGCCTTGAAGTATGATGAGTATGGCTGAGAAGTTATCGGAGACTTCAGAGTGGTGGCATTCCTAATAGGGCTCCAAAGCTTTACCAAGCTTCTCTGTTATCTTTGCTTTTGGGACAGCAGGGACACCGCAGAGGACTACAACAGGAAAGACTGGCCAAAACGGACCGAGTTCTCTGTGAGGAGGCACAACGTCAAGTGTGAGCCACTAGTGGACCTCCAGAAGATGTTGATCCCACCATTGCACATTACAACATTACTCTACGGTACAATGCGCTGCAGGATGTCCCTGAAAATCCATATCATTGACTTGATAAACTCAAGGAGAACATGGGAGCATATTCAGAAGAACAAGGCGAGCGCTTCCACCAAGATATACTGGACTTCAAGCATCGCTACCAAGAAGCGTATAACAAAAACATGATGGGAGACTATATTTGGGGGCTCATACGTGAGAGTGATTTACATTACAGTCGCAAATCTTGAAAAACTACTCACTTTTAAACATTTGTGTTCATTTTTGTATAACTTTAGTACAAATACACGTAAATCTTGATTCATATGTTGTTTTATTCAGATCTTATGTGAATGAAAATGTGCAAGTTTCCTGTTTTTACATAGAAAATAAGTTAATTTCTAAATTTCATTATCCGGGTCACAAAAGCAAAGTTTGAAGGGAATAATGGCCATTTTCTGTGCTTTGACAACATAAGCAATTAAGAAATAACACATACTATCCAGGAACAAAAGTTGTGTTACATAGTGATATCAAAATGCTGTTTTCTGACTTTTTCTGCCCACATATTTATATGCTGAACTATTACAATAAAACTATATTCTGAAACTAGTGACACTTTTTTAGGAAGAAAATCTTCCAAATACATACCCTTGAGTATAATAACCTTTTAGTACAATCTCTTTCGCTAAACTTACTTGGAGGTTAACAGCAGAATAGTGTCTTTGCACAAACTGAACCACCAGAGATTTTTAACAATGATATCTTTACATAAACTGAACTACCAGTGACTTTCAACAGTTATATCTTTATATAAACTGAAGTACCAGACTTTCAACAATGATATCTTTACAAAAACTGAACTACCAGAGACTTTCAACAGTGATATCTTTATATAAACTGAAGTACCAGACTTTCAACAATGATATCTTTACAAAAACTGAACTACCAGAGACTTTCAACAGTTATATCTTTATATAAACTGAAGTACCAGACTTTCAACAATGATATCTTTACAAAAACTGAACTACCAGAGACTTTCAACAGTTATATCTTTATATAAACTGAAGTACCAGACTTTCAACAATGATATCTTTACAAAAACTGAACTACCAGAGACTTTCAACAGTGATATCTTTCCACAAACTGGACTACATGAGACTTTAAACAATATGTTTACAGAAACTTAGCTACCAGAGACGTTCAACAATTATAACTTTAGTTTCATTATAATAAGAACTTATTTTGTCAAACCCAAAACAAGGGTGGCTTGGAACATTGGGACACCAGGAACATTCGTGATGGTTCGATGATCGTCCAAAATTAAGAAAGAAAATACTTTAAATTGGGCTTAATGGTGTGATCAAATGGAATTATAGCACAACACATATGTAACGCTATATTAACAGTATTTAGTTTATTAATTAATTTAAAATCAGGGAATATTGTGAACATACAGTCCCAGACTCCACTACAATGAGTAATATCTGTAATAATTATTTGTTTCTACATGAAGAAGATAGTCCATTGTATTATTTGTTCAATCTATGAACTGTATTAATAGCACTAGTATATATTATAGGCCATGAAGCATTAATTACAGAACTTTTTCTCAGTTTTATCAAAAATCTCTTACCGTTAAGACTGTATAAAAATAACATTACTGTTCCTGTTTTAATGTTCGAATACCTTTTCACACGGCCCGGCATGGCCAAGCGTGTTAAGGCGAGCGACTCGTAATATGAGGGTCACGGGTTCGCATCCCCGTCGCTCCAAACATGCTCGTCCTTTCAGCCGTGGGTGCGTTATAATGTGACGGTCAATCCCACTATTTGTTGGTAGAAGAGTAGACCAAGAGTTGGCGGTGGGTGGTGATGACTATCTGCCTTCCCTCAAGTCTTACACTGCTAAATTAGGGACGGCTAGCACAGATAGCCCTCGAGTAGCTTTGTGCGAAATTCAAAAACAAACCTTTTCACATGCAATATGGTATTACAATACCTTATAATTTATTTAGTAAACCTAATATAGTATCATTAATGTGGGATATTTTGGTAGATTTGAACTTTATACTGTATGGTCATCTGGACCCTGAAATATGAAGTTTATGAGATATCTTAAAATTATACTGTCTGGACATTGGTGTCAAGACCATAAATTAAAAACGCATGTTAGTTAAAACATGAATGAATTGGCAGTTTTAACTCGAACGATTCTATATTATATAGTAATTATTCAGTAAATTTTACTGTACACAGGTTTACACTAACCGTGGCACATTTTGTTAAGGCTTATTGACTAGAACTAGTTAAAATTTAGAAAAAACATTTCATTAGACTATCGTGTGTGATTTTGCCTACAGGTTGAAATAATGTTTGACGAAGCCTTTCCAGGTTACTTGGAGTCAGGGTTCGAAATTTTCTATTTAAAGCCGTACATGTCCGTTAAAAATTCAAGTTTGACCGGCACTTTCCCATCTATCACACAAATACATCGTCCCCTTAAAAATAAGTGAGGCAAAAGCTGTGTATGCACAGCCCAAAGATTTTGCTTAAAAGTATATTCTACAATGAGTGGAAAATAACTTGCAAAATTTAACATTTAATTTAAGACAAAAAAAGCAAAGTTTAAAAAACGGTCGTGAACGCTCACAAAATGCGCTTTTTAGGTCGCCTTATCCGTGCCGTCCCGGATAGTCACGTGACTGCCAAACATTCACGACGATCTGACCATAGCGTCTGATAATAAAAAAACGGGAAAGTTTCACGATCTATTTCAGTTTCGCTTCACGAGCAAGACTAATGAATCAGAAGACAATACTATGGAACCCCGAGTGAAAAAACCCAAGCTTGTTGACTCAAGCCCAAGTGTTAAAGCAAAAACTGTTACTGCTAGTACTGGTGCTAAGCCTACTTGTCGTTTCCAGGATGAATGGAATAGAGGCCAACCATGGCTGGAGTATAATAACGCTACCGTACTGATGTTTTGCTCAATTTGTCAGGAATATGACCAAAGTAGTGGAAGGCAGAAGAACACCTTCATAACAGGATCTTCCAACCTGAGAGCAAGTGCTGTTAAGGAGCATGAAAACAGTTGTGCCCACAGTCTAAGTTGTCAAGCTAAGACAGCAAAAGAAACACCTGATTTAACTCCCATGATAAAAGAATTGAGCAAACTTAACCAGACTGAGAAAGATCGTTTGCTTGTGCTGTTCAGGGCTGCCCTTTATATGACATTGATTGCCAAACCATTCAGTGAGTTTCAAGAGCTTTTGTTGCTGCAGGAGCACAACTTTGGTATAAACTTAACAGAACATTATGCCAATGACAAACAAGCAGTTATCTTTACATAGTAACAATTGCAATTAATGTCAGATCTCGTCTGCACACCTCATTATTCTTTGGCATTATGACTGACAGCTCAACAGACACTGCCAACATTGAGCAGGAGATAGTCTATGTAAGATACTTGGACAGTGACTGTTACCCAGTAACCCACTTCCTGTGTCTGCAGTCAGTTGAGAAGGCTGATTCTGAACACTTCCTACAGGCACTTAGTTCAGGTAAAGGTTTCTTAATTACCTGGGATGAGAATTTTCCGAATTTATCCTGAATTCCTAATTAAGAAATATTAAACTGGACAATATTTCATGTACATTTGTTTTAATTCAGGTTTACATAGTCATTCCATTATTAATATACATTAGTGAAAACTCAAGCATTTTTCAATTGATTTAAACCAAGAAGAACCATGTATTTACCACTGACAGAATTGGAGCTTAACCTAGCACAACTAGTGTAATAGATAATGGAGCAATTGAATTTTCCAAAGTACAAATTTACATTTTTTTTTTTTTTACATAAAGTAACTAATATTGGGTACTAATTTTTGTACTTGCAGCATTGTCCAAATATGGCAAGTTTCCCAACTGGTTTGAATCAATTGTATGCCTGACAGCTGATGGGGCAGTTGTCAATTTTGACACAAATAAGGACTTGTCAACAAATTGAAGGTGCAAAATCCTTATTTGATAGGGATCCACTGTGTTAGTCACAGATTGGAACTTGCAATTAAGAAGACCATCAAGGACATCGCTTACCTTGATAGTATCCAAACCTTTTTAGAAAACCTATGAAAGTTTTATGACAATTCGGTAAAGAACTGGGCTGGCCTCAAAGAAGCTGGTAAAACCAACAACATTGTTGTTAGAAAGCCAACAAAAGGGACAGGAACCCGGTGGGTGGCCTACAAAGAGCGTGCTCTGGAGTCAGTTTCTCATAACTGGCCAGCTTTAGCAGGGCATTTGTATCAAGTAAAGCTGCATGACAAAGGGGAACTTTGACAAGCCTTAAATTCATCCTATACATGGACATACTCTTGGCAATTCTGCCTGTTTTGACATCTCTTAGTCTCAAAATGCAAGACAATTCTGCTACTGTGAACATTGTTTCTGACAAACTCGCTGTTTGCAAAGAGAAGCTGGGCAAGCTGAATCATGTTGAGAGATCCCAGAAAATTGTTAAAGAGCTCACAACATGTGAACAAACTCGTAAGTGGTTACATAAAGGAAAGGTGATTGCTACTAGTGGTCAAACAAGGGCCAGAGGCTCAAAAAATGCCACAAAAGAAACAGTTGCTCAATCCGTGGCTGAAGAAACTGCCATCTTCATAGGTAAAATTGTCACATATCTGAATGAGAGATTTGAAGAATTTGATAAGGATTTTATTGGCGCCTTTCAAATTTTTGAACCAAGCAACTGGCATAAAAGCAAGGAAGCATTGTCATCTTATGGCCATAATGAACTACAGACACCATTGGACCACTTTGGTGCTCTGCTAGAAGCTAATGGTTTTAACATTGCAGCTGATATTTGCCAAGCTGACTTACACGAGACACTGCTCAAAGCCACAAGATTTGCCAAATCAGATGAGTCCCTGTCTAGTAGTACAAGTTGATTGTGGGCCCACATGTTAAGTCAAATTACTGTTGAGGACAGTAAACCTTTCCCTGGATCAACAGTGTTAGCCTTAGTATGCCTCATGCAGGTGATTTCCGTGTCATCTGCTGAACTACAACGTGGATTTTCCAAGATGGCAGTTATTAAGGATGACTGGCGGTCCAAACTAATAAATGATTCTCTTAATGACTTGATGACAATAAAATTAGCTAAGAATAAGACCTGTGATCTTGCAAGCACAGAATTACTGTGCAAATCTGTAGAATCCTGGTGGAAGGACAGTAAAAAAACCAGACGATTTGTGAGTCCACATGGAACTCACACACATAGAGACAATAGATATACTGAGTCTACATCAGCTGATGTCTTAGTGCTGGATGACTAAATCTACCAGTTTGATTGGTGTGTCATTTTTCATGGATACAAGGCTTGTTGCCAGTAGCTTTGAAATAATGTTTCAGTGCTATGAATAAAATGATTCTGTTTTATATAATAATTGTCTGTACTTGATTTCTTGTTTTCGGTAATGTCCGGTGAAAATTTTGAGGTGTCCTGCTAAAATTTCAAATGTTCGGCAAGTTTCACTGTCCAGCAGGACATGTGTCCTGCTGAAAATTTAGAATATTTCTACCCCTGCTTGGAGTTGTTTTAATGTAACCATAATTGTTACATTTTCAGTATTTTATTGTAAATTAATTTAGTTGTGGCAACTTGACTATCAGAAATAGTTCGTGTTAGTTGAGTTAGGAAACAATATTTTAGTTAAACTAGTCTGGGATATAATGAGGTGGTTGAATAGCCTAGGATACAATGTGGGAGTTGAACTAGCTGGGGTACAATGTGATGGTTGAATAACCTGAGATACAGTGTGGTAGTTGAACTAGCTGGGGATGTAATGTGATGGTTATTCGTGATAACGAGAAACCCACTTGAAGTAAAAATGTATCTCGGGACGGCTGGCAAGGGTATTAGCTTGTTTTTAATTTCGCGCAAAGCTACACGGGAGCTATCTGCGTTAGCCGTCCCTAATTTAGAGTGTAACACTAGAGGGAAGGCAGCTAGTCATCACCATCCACCGCCAACTCTTGGGCTACTCTTTTACCAACGAATAATGGGATTGACCGTCACATTATAACGCCCTCACGGTGAAAGGGCGAGCATGTTTGGTGTGACGGTGATTAACATTTTTACTAATAAAGCAGAAAACAACGTTTTGACCTGAAGATGACCTAAGTATTAATATCTATACCAGCCGTCCTGAAATACGATGTGTTGGTTAAATAACCTAGGATAAAATAGCCTTCTTGAACGGCCTTAGTTAACTTTTTATCTTGCTAGAAATACAACTGAAGAAAAGAATAAGGTTCACAAGTTTTCCACTGTAATTCTCAGGTTACACGAGAGCACCTTATGCACGTGTGAATTGAATAGTCAGGTCATTGACCCTTTGGATTTAGGCAAAATTAGTGATAACGAGAAAACCCACTTGTAGAGAAAAATATATATGTAAAAACGGCTGGTTTGGAACTACTGAACAGACGTAATGTAGCTAGCTAGTAGCACCCACCGCCAGAAGTTTCCACATGTTGAACAATAACAATTGAAAAAGGACGTTGTGTTCTTTATAGCACCATATTTTAAACTGTGGATTTTTTTATTTGCATCCTGACGGTTTAATCATTTGTTTGTTTTGTTTTGTTTTTGAATTTCGCACAGAGCTACACGAGGGCTATTTGCGCTAGCCGTCCCTAATTTAGCAGTGTAAGACAGAGAGAAGGCATCAAGTTATCACCACCCACCGCCAACTCTTGGGCTTGTCGTTTACGAACGAATAGTGAGACTGACAGTGACATTATAACACCCCTACGGCTGAAAGGGCGAGCATGTTTTGCGCGACGGGGATTCGAACCCGCTACCCTCAGATTACGAGTCAAGCGCCTTAACCACGTTGCCATGCCGGGCGAACACGTTAATCATTAGGTCACATTCTACTATTGTCTTTTAAGGTAACTTGTATACCAAAATATCAGAAAACAAACAATAAATACTTCCTTTTCGCGCGGTAATTAGAGTATTTGCAATCTCGTCGTCGAACACATGAAAACAGTCTTTCAACTGAAAATTTAGGTTTTGTAGTTATATTTTGAGACTGTCACGGCTAATAACATGTATAAGATGCTATAGATCGTGACTCTAGATTTCATATGACTATGGTAGAAATATTAATCAAAGTATGATAAAATATAAGACAAACTAAAACGTTGTGTTTATAGCTTAATCTTTAATATAAATTTAATATTAAATTTTACAGAGAAATTACAAAGGCATATTGTAGGTGACATGTGTAGTGGAGACCATGACAACATCCGTAAATAGCTTTCAAAGTTGTAAGTACTGGAGACCATGATAACATCCGTACATAGCTTTCAAAGTTGTAAGTTCTGGAGACCGTGATAACATCCGTACATAGCTTTCAAAGTTGTAAGTATTGGAGACCATGATAACATCCGTACATAGCTTTCAAAGTTGTAAGTACTGGAGACCATGATAACATCCGTACATAGCTTTCAAAGTTGTAAGTATTGGAGACCATGATAACATCCGTACATAGCTTTCAAAGTTGTAAGTATTGGAGACCATGATAACATCCGTACATAGCTTTCAAAGTTGTAAGTATTGGAGACCATGATAACATCCGTACATAGCTTTCAAAGTTGTAAGTATTGGAGACCATGATAACATCCGTACATAGCTTTCAAAGTTGTAAGTATTGGAGACCATGATAACATTCGTACATGGCTTTCAAAGTTGTAAGTATTGGAGATCATGATAACATGCATCGTACATAGCTTTCAAAGTTGTAAGTATTGGAGATCATGATAACATGCATATATAGCCTCCAAAACTGTATATAGTTAAGAACATAATAGCATACACATATAACATCTAAAGTTGTTAGTATTAAATACAATGACAACATTTACACAATCCTGGGTTTTAAGTAGTAGAGACCATGACAACATTTACAAATAGCATCCAAAATTGTAAGTATTGAAGACCATGACAACATCCATACATAGCATCCAAAGTTGTACGTAGTGGAGATCATGACAACATTTACACAACATCCTAGGTTTTAAGTAGTAGAGACCATGACAACATTCACACATGGTATCAAAAGTTGTATCTAGTGGAGATCATGACAACATCCACACATAGCATCCAAAGTTGTAAGTAGTAGAGACCATGACAGCATCCACATATAGCATCCAAAGTTGTAAGTAGTAGAGACCATGACAACATCCACACGTAGCATCCAAAGTTGTACGTAGTGGAGACCATGACAACATTTTCACAACATCCTACACCATGACAACATTCACACACGGTATCAAAAGATGTATGTAGTGGAAAAGGACAGCTTAAACTCTTTCTACATCCACACCAACACCGTAGTAGCTAAAGTTTAAGTGCTACGTGGTTTTGACTCCTATTTGGTACATATTTAAACTAAGTGATACCAGTTTTAAAATTATTTTCTCTTTAAGACAGCAAGATATGCAGACAATCTATAATTTTTGTTGATTCATGAGTTGAGGACTATTATTTTTTACATTTTAAGATAAAATTTTGATAACGTTGTAAAGAGCTGAGTGTTTGTACAAGTTTAACAACGCTTCTCTTATGGTCATAAAACTTGTATTAATTTTGTTTGAATTTCGAATTCGTTCAGGTTTCGGGAGAACAACTTTCACTTGACTAAACCACTTTAAGAACAGGTACATAAGCTAGTACGAGAAAGGAGGTGAAAGACACCTGCCCATGTACTTATATTTTTTAATGCTCTTACCTAATGGGACTGTCTGCTTGAGAACTAGACGGGCCGGTTGTTCCTGACGTCTTGACGGGACTCTGGGCTGTACCGTTAGGGCTGGCGGCTGGAGTGGTGGGAGAGGGTCCGCTATTACTGGCGGCCTCCCCACCGTCGGACGAACCCGAAAAACCTGTCTTTTCAGCCTCCATTGTATTTACCGCTGGCCAAGGGTCTGGTTGTTCAGGCTGGCTGACTCTCTAACTCTCCAAACCAGTTTGGGCTCCAAGTCTTCAGTGTGGTATAAGTAGGACAGTTCTACAGTTTAGCCGTCCTTCTTCAAGGAGCGAGTTCGGAGCTACAGCTGAACACCGAAAAACTGTTTCGCTCCACCTTGTGGCGTCTGTTTACCAGAAACTTCTAGCTGCAGGACATTAGCTACAACAGGAAAAAATGCTTTCTTAGAATTTCATCTTACGAGTGAGAATCGCATTGTGATGCAATGAAGAGACAACTGAAGAGTGGCTGTACGTACGTGTGTTTGTGTGCATTGAAATCAAGGCATCCCGAACGTGTACAGACTACAGGACGGTCCCACCAGTACAGGTAAGGGGGAGAAACGTTCCCGGGAAACAACGCCATGTTTTTGCTATAATATAATGTAACTAACGCTAACAATGCACTTATCTCTGCGATCTAACGAGGCTTAGCTGAAGGCTTCGTTGATTTGCTTATAGTATAGAATATGTAATTTATAAAACTAAGTAATGAAGCATTTATTTTGTTTCCCGTTATTAACGGGATTACGACATTTGAGCAATATTTATTGTACGTATACGTGGCTAACAATTAAACAATTACGAATATTGCAAAACTTTACAAAATACCCAGTTTCCCACGAGAACTAAGAACGTATACGTTATGCCGGTTTTATTTTTTCAGTTTAAACGACTCGCACTCTTACTGAAAAACACTGGTCCTTTATAAATCTCTCCGTATTTAAAATGTAAAATAAGTTTAATTATACATTTAAGTAATACTTTTAGTTCCTAAGACAACAACTGATACCAGACACTTGTGTTATAAGCCCATGTGACAACAGGCTTTTGGTCGTATGATCGGTCACATAATTGAAACACTGATCAAATAAATTATAAACCCACGTGACATCGTTCACGAGATCGAAACATGATAACGAAGGATAAACCCTCGTAACACCCGACACGTGATAGTAACACTTATTAAATGAAGGATGAACCCACGTCACACTAGGCACGTGATCGCAACACTTACCAAAGTGCATAATGATATAGATATTTACTTTCAACATTTCATAGCTAGACTTATATCTTACATTTGTACATTAGTTATATCTCATTTCAAAATCGTTTTCCAAGTTAGTGCGTTCGTTAATTAAATTAAAAATATAAACTTTTTACAATTGGATAATATAAAATAAAAACAAGTATATATGATATGACGTGATGTATTTAATGCTTACAGTCGTTTATCTGTGGTTTTCTCTTATAAAATATATCAAGCCATTAAATAATAATGGATTTACGATTTTAGTTTGTCAAAGAAATACAAAATTTAAATATGACAACTACTAACATTGATGTGGATTCATTATTCACAAAATACTTTTAAAGGAAACTCGTTATAAATGTGGTTTATAATCACCAAAACCTTAACAGATTCTCCAAATAAATCCGAAGAAATTACTGAATTTATCTACAAAACAACCACATTTTCTAGTTAACAAAGAGGTATGTGAACAGACAGACGGACTTGCTTTGGGAACTAGATTAACACTAGTATCATACTGTGTTTTAAACAACAGTTATATAACAGGATGGACGGAGTTCCTATGGAAACTAGATTAACACTAGTATCAGACTGTGTTTTAAACAACAGTTATATAACAGGATGGACGGAGTTGGTATGGGAACTAGATTAACACTAGTATCACTATGTTTTTAACTAACAACTATATAACAGGACAGACGGAGTTGGTATGGGAACTAGATTAACACTAGTATCACTGTGTTTTACTGTGGATGGACGGAGTTGGTATGGGAACTAGATTAACAATAGTGTTACTATGTTTTTAACTAACAACTATATAACCAGACAGACGGAGTTGCTACGCGAACTAGACTAACACTGGTATCACACTGTGTTTTTAACCAACAATTATATAACAGCACAGACGGAGTTGGTAAGGAAACTAGGTTAACACCTATGGACGAAAGGCGAAGACTTTCAAAACATCGTTCTCTACACTTGTATATCCACAACAGGCAATTGCCGTCCATTTTATAAAGTTTCATCAGGTTAACACCAGCATCACACTGTGTTTTTAACCAATAGTTATATAACCAGACGGACGGAGTTGCTACGCGAACTACGCGAACACTGTGTTTCTAATCTATAATTATTTAACCAGTGTAACGGAGTTGCTATAGGAACTAGATTAACACTGGTGGCACATTGTGTTTAACCAACAGCTACAGCCATGTGAAAAAGTTAGGAACCCTATGAAAACCTGTGCATTTTTGTAACATTTTTGGATATATAGATATTTAATATCAATTTTAACAATACTGAAATTATAGGAATATAACTAAACAATTAAAACTAAAGAAAAGACTTTTCAAGATCTTCTGTAAATGTAATGCTACAAAAATGCATATTCTAACTGAGGAAAAGTTAGGACACCCTTACATTTATTCCCACTTAAAATGGCTCAACTCACACACAGGTTTATCACACCAGGTGCTCATGATTAGAAGATCGTTACTCAGCATTTTGAATGAGGCTTTCCCTATTTAAACCTCAGACATTTAGTTTGATGTGCTTCTGACTGTTGAAGTGAGAGTAAACACCATGGTGAGAGCAAAAGAGCTGTCTGAGGCCTTCAGAAAGAAAATTGTAGCAGCTTATGAGTCTGCTAAGGGATTTAAAAAGATCCCAAAAGATTTTGAAATCAGCCATTCCACTGTCCGGAAAATAGTCAACAAGTGGAGGGCTTTCAAAACAACTGCCAACATGCCCAGGTCTTGACGTCCAAGTAAGTTCACCCCGAGAGCAGACCGCAAGATGCTACAGGAGGTCTCCAAATACCCTAACGCGTCATCACGAGACCTACATTAGGCTCTGGCTACTGTTGATGTGAAAGTGCATGCCTCTACAATCAGAAAGAGACCGTACAAGTTTAACTTGCATGGGAGGTGTGCAAGAAGTAAACCTTTGCTCTCTTAGAGAAACATCAAGGCCAGACTGAAGTTTGCCAGAGAGAATGTAGACAAAGACCAGGACTTTTGGAATAATGTTCTGTGGACAGGTGAGTCCAAAATTGAATTATTTGGACACCAGAACAGAGGACATGTTTGGCGTATACCAAATACAGCATTCCAGGAAAAGAACCTCATACCAACTGTGAAGCATGGAGGTGGAAGTGTCATGGTTTGGGGCTGCTTTGCTGCGGCAGGACCTGGACAGCTCATAATCATAGAATCCACCATGAATTCTACTGTGTATCAGAGGGTGCTTGAGGATCATGTGAGACTATCTGTACGAAAATTAAAGCTGAAGCGGAACTGGACCCTGCAACACGACAATGACCCAAAACATACCAGTAAATCCACCAAGGACTGGCTGAAAACTAAGAAATGGGGAGTCCTGGAATGGCCGAGTCAAAGCCCAGATCTTAATCCCATTGAGATGTTGTGGGGTGACATGAAACGGGCTGTACATCCAAGAAACCCCTCAAACATCTCACAGCTGGAAGAATTCTGCATTGAGGAGTGGGGCAAACTTTCTTCAGACCGATGTCAGAGACTGGTAGATGGCTACAAGAAGCGTCTCACTGCAGTTATTTCAGCCAAAGGGGGTAACACTAGCTACTAGGGGGTAGGTGTCCTAACTTTTTCCTCAGTTAGAATATGCATTTTTGTAGAATTACATTTACAGAGGATCTTGAAAAGTCTTTTCTTCAGTTTTAATTGTTTAGTTATATTCCTATAATCTCTCAGTATTGTTGAAATTGAGATTAAATATCTGTATATCCACAAATGTTACACAAATACATAGGCTTTCATAGGGTGTCCTAACTTTTTCACATGAATGTATATAACTAGACAGGCGGAGTTGCTGTTGGAAACTAGATTAACCCTAGTATCACACTGTGTTTTTGAAGAACAGTTCTATAACCAGACAGAAGAAGTTACCATGGAAACTAGATTAACACTAGTATCACACTATGTTTTTAAACAACAGGATTAACTCTAGTATCACACTATGTTTTTAAACAACAGGATTAACACTAGTATCACACTATGTTTTTAAACAGCAGGATTAACACTAGTTTTTAAACAACAGTTATATAACCAGACAGACGGAGTTACTATTGCAACTACATTAATACTAGCGTCATACTGTGTTTTTAAGCAACAGTTATATAACCAGACAGACTAAGTAAGAGAGAGGAAGACTGGTGTTTATAATATAGAAGAACATTGTGTTTACAGGTAGAGAGAGGAAGACTGGTGTTTATAATATAGAAGAAAATTGTGTTTACAGGTAGAGAGAGGAAGACTGGTGTTTATAATGTAGAAGAACATTGTGTTTACAGGTAGAGAGAGGAAGACTGGTGTTTATAATGTAGAAGAACATTGTGTTTACAGGTAGAGAGAGGAAGACTGGTGTTTATAATATAGAAGAAAATTGTGTTTACAGGTAGAGAGAGGAAGACTGGTGTTTATAATGTAGAAGAAAATTGTGTTTACAGGTAGAGAGAGGAAGATTGTTGTTTACTTGTGGAAGAACATTGTGTTTACAGGTAGAGAGAGGAAGACTAGTGTTTATGATGTAGAAGAAAATTGTGTTTACAGGTGAGAGACTGATGTTTACAATGCTGATGATGTTTGCAGGTAACGTTAAGAAGACATGGAAAACAGCCACCGAGCTTGAAGGGAGCAGTTCATTGACCTTTACCTTCGCCCAACATAATTTCATTTTATAGCTCGCCCAAGTAGACAAAGGCGTGGAAGTAGCCCACATTAAATTTATAATGATTTTAAATGATACACATTATTATTAATAGAGCTGTAGGTGTAATAATTTAAATATCTGATCGTAATAAAGTCCTGTTTTTTGTTCAGGTACTGAAGTGTGGTATTAAGAAATCGGTAACATGTCCTGGTAATGTTTTTATGTTCTCTCACTTCCACGTCACTTCTGTCGTCATCGGACTGATTCCACTGTTACAGATGAATCACTGTTGTCTTTTCTAGTGCTTTTTTCAAGTAGTTTTATAGATGAATATGTTTAATGTTAGTTCAGTGTGTTGAAGGTATTACTTTTTATTAGTTTCATAAGCTCGTTGATTATGTATAATTCCGCTCTGCTATTTGTTGTTAACATGTTTACAACTGTTGTCGCAGCTCTAACTTTACTGTTTGTTATTAATGTCTTTACAGCTGTTGTCGTATCTCTACTGTTCATTATTAATGTCTTTACAACTCTTGCCTCACTCTATTGCTCATTAATAACTTCCGTTTTCTACTAAATGGTTCAACTTAACACTATTGTTTAGGGTAATCTGTTTCTCATGTGAACACAACCTTAAATAATTGGTTAGCGTGTGTTGACTCGCCCCCACCCATTTTTTTAAGCTATGTTTTAATGTTTCCATTTTTCAGACGATAAAACATTAATTTACCAAACCGTTTTGTGTTTCATTTTTATCACTTACTCCATTTTTTGTGTTTTTTTTTCAGATTTTTAAATCGTTTTAGTCTAGTGTGTTCTTCTACAGATCCAAGCCTTTGTCACATATGGATAATAAATTATCGTATTTTAAGGAATACTTTCACACACGAAGTAAGGTTAGTTTTATTGAACATCAATCTTACACGGAACTCCTATAATATCAAATTAATAACATGAGTCAAGGAAAAGTACCGGTGAGCAAATGTCGGTATATGGCAACTGTTGCCAGGTAACTAACTGCCTGTATAGGTCAACTGTTGTCAGGTAACTAACTGCCTGTATAGGTCAACTGTTGTCAGATAACTAACTGCCTGTATAGGTCAACTGTTAATGGGCAGCTGCTACTCAAAAGATGTGAGTAACCCAAATTGCCAATAGGAAACTTAATAGATGTACTTTATAGGAAAACAGTCTACGTTTTAAATCAAAAGGCCATATGCAGTTTACATCCTAAGTTACTAACTACATAAATATAACCTGCAAAATTAATAATCGAATATTTAATTAAAGCGTTATTACTGTAATAACACTTACCACAGACAGTGTATTAAATCATAATTGAAATTTTTTTGCTAATTTACAATAGAACTTAAAGAGTGCACGTAAATTTTAGTGTCTATTTGTAATATTGTTCTTTTTCTTATTTAATCAGAGAGCATGACCTATCTTACCAACAGTTAACTATAAAAAGGAGATAGTTGTTTTACTGGTTAATAACAGATCCAACTATTTGCAAAAAATAAAAAATCCAACAACATAAAACATTTTCTCTTTTTATTTCTGTGTAACACAACACAAGGTTATTATATGTGTTGTATCCTGTCTCTTTAACCTTTTACCTGTCTACTTACCTGTACAGCCTGGCTCAGCTGAACTGTCTATTTACCTGTCCAGCTTCGCTCAGCTGAAGTATCTATCTACGTGCACAGTCTGGCTCAGCTGAACGTCCTATTTATTTGAAAAATACTACACATTTATGTTTGTGAGTTTTTGCCTTTCTTTCCTTACAACACATTCACCTGTAATCTTTATCTGTTTTCGTTATAATACGATATATGATACAGCTATCAATTCTTGTCTTGCTTATCCTGTTTCCTTTCAACACATTTACGTGATAAAGTTATCAGTTCTTGTCTACACAGACAACTTTCACTTATTGAGAATATATGTGTATAACATCATTGTCGTTTTTTTGTAAATAAACACAGTTGAAATGGGTAACTCGGACAACTTAGCTACAAAAGAAGACTTTATTCTCGGACGTCCCTCTGAACTAAAACGTTGCTGCCCATTTCAACGATGGTTATCACGAAGAATCGTACTTAAATAATCTATAGATGAACTTGTCTTTAACCAATTTATATACAATTTAGTCGCCGCTGATAGTGTTAAAAGAGGGAGTGGAGATCTGGAAGAAAACAGAGTTATGTTCTGTTGAAACATTTATTATGCTCCCCTAATATAAATCGTTGATATCAATCTGTGAAGATAAATGGTCACTTACAATAGTTTGTTATCTACAGCGTATATTAGAGTACTCTAAATTCGAAGCCACACTTCTATTTTCTTAACGAATCTTTGCATTTATTTTGTTTCACGTTTTGCTGAGTCAAGAACCTGGTCCCTGAGACACATTAGCCTACAGAACCGAGGTCAAAATGTTAATATGTCTTTCATAGTTAAGTGACTTCCTAACCAACCGCGGCCATGCGCTGACATTTAAAAAAAAACAACAACCTTGACATTTCAGCGAGGGAGTTCATCTCCCAACCGAAGCAGGCCCTAGGTTTCTCCGATTTATTTCAGTATATAAAAGGTCCGGCTCAGGTGTTTCACTCTTGGTTAAAAAATGATGTTTTTCTGGTTGCATGATTTTGAAACTGACTTCCATTTGTTGAGCAGTAATTACTTGATTAATTTGAGATTCATTTTCAGTTTCTGAGTGATTGGTTTAGATCACAGCCATATTGGACTAACGTATGTATTCACCGCAAAGACTGGAACGCTAAAATCCGGGTGAATACACCCGTGGGACAGTGGTGAGAACAAAATACTCAACACAATAATAAAAAACACACTAGTCTTTAATTCTGTGACTCGTATGCCACTATAGTTCAGATGATTCTGTTGTGTTGATGAGATCAAATAACAATCCAAACTGTGATAAATTCGCTGGACTCAGCAGATAGCCCGATGTGGCTTTGCTACAAGAAAAACACAAAAACACACACAGATTCGCTGGCTATTGGAATTAATTAAACTAAGAAGCAATTAACGGAAGTAGATCGGCTGAAGTTTACTGGAGTTTTACGCCAGTCGAAACTACGACAGAAAGTTAGAACTAACTTGGCCAATAAAACTGTGAAAATTTTACTTGTTTTCAATATGATCAAAACTAAACAGGTAGTTTGAGAAAGATGAGTTAATAAAACCTGGTACTGGTCCAAACTAAAATATATATTTCATTAACTGTAAACTAGATTTGGCACTAATGTAACGGTATATAGTAACGATAAACTAGATACGTCACTAGTGTACAGTATATGATAACTAAACATAGCACTACTGTCTTAATGTATGATAACTAGATATAGCACTACTGTTTTAATGTATGATAACTAGATACAGCACTACAGTCTTAATGTATGATAACTAGATACAGCACTAGTGTATTACTGTATGATAACTAGATACAGCACTATTGTCTTAATGTATGATAACTAGACATAGCACTACTGTATTACCGTATGATAACTAGATACAGCACTATTGTCTTAATGTATGATAACTAGATACAGCACTAGTGTATTACTGTATGATAACTAGATACAGCACTATTGTCTTAATGTATGATAACTAGACATAGCACTACTGTATTACCGTATGATAACTAGATACAGCACTATTGTCTTAATGTATGATAACTAGACATAGCACTACTGTATTACCGTATGATAACTAGATACAGCACTACTGTCTTAATGTATGATAACTAGATACAGCACTACTGTCTTAATGTATGATAACTAGATACAGCACTACAGTCTTAATGTATGATAACTAGATATAGCACTAGTGTATTAGCATATGATAACTAGAGATGGCGCTACTGTATTAGTGTATGATAACTAGACATAGCACTACGCACTACTGTATTAGTGTATGATAACTAAATACGACACAAGTGTAACGGTATATAATAAATAGATACGACACTTGTGTAACAGTATATAATAACTAAATACAGTACTGGTGTGACGGTATATAATAAATAGATACGACACTTGTGTAACAGTATATAATAACTAAATACAGTACTGGTGTGACGGTATATAATAAATAGATATGACACTTGTGTAACAGTATATAATAACTAAATACAGTACTGGTGTGACGGTATATAATAAATAGATACGACACTTGTGTAACAGTATATAATAACTAAATACAGTACTGGTGTGACGGTATATAATAAATAAATACGACACTTGTGTAACAGTATATAATAACTAAATACAGTACTGGTGTGACGGTATATAATAAATAGATACGACACTTGTGTAACAGTATATAATAACTAAATACAGTACTGGTGTGACGGTATATAATAAATAAATACGACACTTGTGTAACAGTATATAATAACTAAATACGATACTAGTGTGACGGTATATAATAAATAGATACGACACTTGTGCAACAGTATATAATAACTAAATACAGTACTGGTGTGACGGTATATAATAAATAAATACGACACTTGTGTAACAGTATATAATAACTAAATACGATACTAGTGTGACGGTATATAATAAATAGATACGACACTTGTGCAACAGTATATAATAACTAAATACAGTACTGGTGTGACGGTATATAATAAATAGATACGACACTTGTGTAACAGTATATAATAACTAAATACAGTACTGGTGTGACGGTATATAATAAATAGATACGACACTTGTGTAACAGTACATAATAACTAAATACGGTAGTAGTGTGACGGTATATAATAAATAGATACGACACTTGTGTAACAGTATATAATAACTAAATACAGTACTGGTGTGACGGTATATAATAAATAGATACGACACTTGTGTGACAGTATATAATAACTAAATACAGTACTGGTGTGACGGTATATAATAAATAGATATGACACTTGTGTGACAGTATATAATAACTAAATACGGTAGTAGTGTGACGGTATATAATAAATAGATATGACACTTGTGTGACAGTATATAATAACTAAATACGGTGTAGTAGTGTGACGGTATATAATAAATAGATACGACACTTGTGTAACAGTATATAATAACTAAATACGGTAGTAGTGTGACGGTATATAATAAATAGATATGACACTTGTGTGACAGTATATGATAACTAAATACGGTACTAGTGTGACGGTATATAATAAATAGATATGACACTTGTGCAACAGTATATAATAACTAAATACGGTACTAGTGTGACGGTTTATAATCAGGCTGGATGTAGTAATTTAAATAATACAGGGTGTCCCAAAAGAACGTTTACACTCTTTGACTGTGTACAGCTAATAAACCGTTTCTTTTGTTTCAGATTTGACTTGTGTCCAAGGATGGCGGATAACCAGCTTACAATCGAGCACAAAATATTCATTCTTAAAACTTTTTGGAAAGTCGAAAACAAAGCTGAAGTGCAAAGACGTTTTACTAGAAAGTTTTATATGGATGCGCCATCTTGCCCCAGCATTTCACGCATCATCGCCAAGTTTGATGAACACGGAACTCTCCATCATATGAGAAAGGGTCGCTCCGGTTGAAAAAGATCATCAACAAGCCCAACAAGAGAGCAAGAGGTCATTAATAATGTTCTGAATTCTCCAAGAAAATCAGTGCACCAACTGTCTCGTGAAACAGATATCCCTAAATCCAGCGTTCATCGCATTTTGAAGTGTTCCCAATTCAAAAGTTTCATCCCATTGCTTGTTCACGCTCTGAATGAAGATGACCCTGATCGAAGGGTTGAGTTCTGTGAATGGTATCTTGCTAGATGTGCAGGCGATGATGAATTTTCACTCAAAATTGTTTGGAGTGACGAAGCAACGTTTAAGCTGAATGGCTCAATAAATCGACACAACTGCACCTACTGGGCAACAGAAAATCCACATGTTACAGAGAAACATCACTTGAATTTGCCTGGAGTGACTGTGTGGTGTGGTCTGTCCGCTAGGGGACTCATCGGACCATTCTTTTTCCAAGACACTGTAACAGGATTGAATTATCTCAACATGCTACAAGAGTTTGCCATGCCACGCATCCAAGAACAATTTGGAGAAGAAGAGTGTTTCTTCCAGCAGGATGGCGCTCCTCTCCACTTCCATCACGACGTGAGAGCTTATCTGGATGCATCTATGCTAGACAGATGGATTGGATGAAGAGGAAGTGTAGAATTTCCTGCTAGATCACCAGATTTGACACCCATGGATTTCTTTTTGTGGGGGTTTCTCAAAAACAAAGTTTACAGCACAAAAAGGGCAACAATGGACGAATTGAGAGTTGCAATTGAAGAACAATGTGCTTTAATACCAGATGAGATGGTGTTTGATGTGTGCACTTCCATTTCTTCCCGTTATGAGATGTGTCTGGAGCAGAATGGATTTCAGTTTGAACACCTGAAGTGACAAGCAAATTGTGACATTTTACAATTTCAATTAAGGAGAGTTTTCCTTGGGAAGAATTTTATTTGTTATTTTTTTCTCTTGATTTCAGTATTAAATCTTTAAATAAATCCTTTGGCTATCATATGTATCTTGTTTCATTGTTAAAATCAATAAACAAGGCAAGTTATAATGATCCAAAGAGTGTAAACGTTATTTTGGGACACCCTGTATATAATTCTTGTGTTGATGTTATCGTTACCCCTTAAAGTTAGCTTTCTCACAGTAGTTAAGTATTACTTTACAAGCTAACGTACAGGGTGAAACATGAATTTCTGGTCAATAAAAGATAAACAATAAATATTACAATTGAAATCCCATTCTATTTAGAACTTGGTTACAAGTACAACCTTCTTATGACTATTAAAACACTGCATTAAAAAATAATGCCATCCATCTTAAAAAAAGTATACTACTGCCATCCCTCTTGGAAAACAATGTAAACAAGATATAAGGGGTGGTATTTGAATCAACCTTAGATAATAACACAGTAAAGAATTAACATACAGCAATATACATAACTATTCAGTGACAATTGGGTTTAATTATTGAAGAATTGATATTAACCATCCCTACGTTTACTTTCTATTTTAAAACGTTTTTTATTTACTTGTAACTGTATATGAAATAATGATGACATAGTTAGATACACCTCTAGTGTGACAATATCTCTAAACAATAAGAAAATTAGTAGATGTGACAATTAATAAATACTAAATACAACAGAAACAAATGAACATTTTATCTGAATTTTCTCTACAGAAGTTTAAACTTCTATTGTTCTAAACATTACTATTTTGTGACAATTGACACCCACTATATACAACAGGAACAAATGAATGTTTTACCTGAATTTTCTCTTATGTTTATATCACATTACCTGAATACTTATAACAATCCTGTAAAGATTGGAAGGAAAAAGTACTACATTATTTCATATCTTGGAATTTTTTTAAAATCCATCTATTTTCACTGCCAAAGATGGAAAATTTACAAATTCCTGGAAGACGTTTGGCTACACTGTTTTACAAACGTAGCCATTATTTATTTTAGATATAAATATATACAAATATCCATCTATATTTCAATTTTTTTCGATCTTAAGTCACTTAATAACAAAAGTTAGAAACTCGCGTTGATTAAAAATCAAAACACTTTACTAGTCGTATGTAAAAAAACACACAAATAAACGTGTGGTTATTGGTCACCTTTAATATTATGCACCAGCAGAGGGCGCAGCTATGAACTGAATAAGCTCAAAACAATAATTTAGTATCACTTGGTTTTATACCAACTAAAGTTAATCGCTCAGTACGTTTATAAGAAGTTAACTTTGAAATGCTACTGTGACAAGCAACTTTCATGCATCACTCTAGACAATGTGACACGTACAAAAACAACAAACACCAAAGTATATCGTTTGTTGGATCACATTATTAGAACTTTGTTTTAATACCTTACACTGAACACCAGATTCCAGAAAAGATATAACTTCGTACGACAGGATATTATTTTATACGTGTCTAAACTATGTATATCTACAGAAATTGTATTACTAATAATTCCAACCTTCTCTAACAAATGTTTCCATTTTTATTTATTTTTACCGTTTCTTAGTCAATCAAGTTATGTTAGGTAACAAACTATAGTTTTGTAGTAAACTACAAAAGCTCAAGAAAATACGTTAGAATAACCAAACTACATTTGAAATAAAGAGTCTGAAGCGTCATCTTAAAAAATATAAAGAGGTTGTATAACTTTAAATGGAGTTTTCCGTATTTCTATAACACATGTACCAAACACCTAATTAAAAAAAAACAACTCGACTTATAAGTAACACAAACTATGTTCAATTACTTTTTTTAAAAGAAATAACGTAATAGAAAATCCGACGAGTTAACTGATGGTGGTTTGTGTATCAATCAATTAATAATTATTTTAAAATAGGATTTTCTAAAAGCTCTATAAAAGTCAGTTTTATTTCTTCTAGTAGAATTCATATTCTTGGTATCGTGAGATCCACAGTCTAAATATCTGAAAATATACGTTGTATTTTCTCTAGTATTAATCTTGTTGTTAGCATGATAGCTCACTGTAAATAATTAAAGTCAATACAAAACGGCTGGATGACAGATTTCAGATAGGTGAATTAATGTTACGATACTTACCATACGGAAGGCGGCCAACCAGCAACTCTCACCTCTACAAGAGATTTATCTGACTCTTTGAAACGAGTAACTGACTGTCACTCTTATAAGACGTCTATACCTAAAAGTGCAAAGCGTGTTAAGACCTATTGCACTATTAAACCATTGGGTTCCTGAAAAGGAAGTTCTATGATAACATCCTTTTCACAATATTCTTGTTGTATGTATTATTACCTTCGATGCATTTCATATAATACCAGAGTTCATAAGATCAGCTGGGTTATAATAAACATAAGCCCAATACTGAGGTTTTTACCTAATTTTCCTGCTGCTTTGCTCTCCTGAGCTAAATAAAAGCTAGCCCCATGCTTTTTTTTTATTAATAAACTATTAAGTTACCATTGTGTTCCAGCCAAAGTATTTTTGTCCAATTTATAGTTGGGAAAACATGGACCCAGTATTTTTACGTTTTAAAGACAACAACTTATAAGCTATCATTGCAGAACATCAACATATATCCTTCCACCTCCACCCACAAATAGACTCGTGTAAAAATTAAAATGATAAAGACTTGGATACCAAAGTGTCTGTGCTTTATTTAGAGATTACGGAAAAATCCTCCGCAAGTCTGTGATCTGTAAACCTTTAGAGCGTAATAAATGGAGGCTTTATAGTCAGTACTTTTAGAGAAAAGGGTGGAAAATCCATTTTGTTAATTGTAAAGTTATTTTTTATTATATCAAATTCAAACGGGTAGCTTTTATACCAGTAATAAGACAATTTAAACGACACTTTTATGTTATTTCGCTAGAGGGCAAGATATGAAAATTAAAACATCAGACAACATTTCTTCTAGTATTGATCAATAAACCTATCTTCATAAATAAAGTATGTTATGAAGATATTTTTTAATAAATACTTTTTTCCCTTACCAAAAGGTCAAAAAGCTGATCATTTAACTTTTACACGTGCTTTTAGAGCATTCTGCATTTACGGAGCTGATAAATCTATCCATCACTGCCGCAAATAATTACATCTGTTTAAAATTATAGAAAAACGATATTCTCCATGTGCGTTTGTAGTTTTATCGTTAGCTTTAAGAACTCCATTTCAGGACGAAATAATTTTGTGGTTACACTGATTCCATAGAAAAACAAGATGTAATTCAATAGGAAATACTCATAGGTTTTATCCCTCCGTGATACAGAACTGGTTTTAAGAGTCACGTCTGTATTGTTTTATATAAAGGGCTTAGGAATTCTTTCATAGCCACTGAAATAATGCTAGATTATAAAATTACCAGTTAAAGCAAGAAAGAACATTTTAATTACGAGAAAAAACAATAAAAACTTGCGACTTAAGTTAGGCCTAAGGGGGTAACGTTTTGACTATAGCAACAAACAACCAATTCGCCATCAAGTCATTTAAGTTTCGCCCCATTAAACTTAGTTCCTCTCGTAAAAACGAATCTCAGATAACATTTGACTGCCGGTGCCAAACTACCAAAGGATGAAAATAAGTTTTTTAAAAAAGGTAAAATGTAAGTCCTAACTTCAAATATTTTTGTTGATGACAAGAAACTTAATGACAGAAATAAAACAAAGTTTAGAACTTTTAGGTATGTGAACTTATTGAAAAGACAGATACTTATTTCAGTATATGGTTTTATTTTATGGCTTAAAAACCGAAAAGTTAAAAATCTAAATATTACAGCAAGCTCTATATAGTTGACCAGTCATGGTAACTGTCATCATCTGGTTACAGCAAGTTCTATATAGTTAACTGGTCATGGTAAGTATCATCTTCTGGTCACAGTAAGTTCTGTATAGTTGACTGGTCACAGTAAGTTCTGTATAGTTGACTGGTTACAGTAAGTTCTGTATACTTGACTGGTCATGGTAAGTATCATCATCTGGTTACAGCAAGTTCTATATAGTTAACTGGTTATGGTAAGTATCATCATATGGTCACAGTAACTTCTGTATAGTTGACTGGTCACAGTAAGTTCTGCATAGTTGACTGGTCTCAATAAAACCAACAGGGTCCTTGAAGTTATTATTGAACTTTTAAAACCTGCAAAACTTTATTTTAACCATTTCACAACCGTCAGGGTCTTTAAAGTATTCTATTTGTGAGCCAGAAGAGTTTCATAGTGACAAGAAATCGTTTAGGAAAATATATAAGAAATTAATATGTTAAAACATTCAAAGCGTTAGTTTAATAATGAAGTTAGTTCTAATTCATTTTTACAAATAATGAGAAATTCATTTGAGCTGAAATAGACAACAGGAATATGGAAGAAAAGTTATTATTTTTTACCTGACTGGTAATTCATAACACAAGTCGATTAAAATTAGAAATGTTTGTCCGTTTTAGTAACCTTATTTTGACTTTTAAGATAGAATAAACATAAATAACAGCTTCACAAGTACATAAAAGCAACGTTGATAAAAGTTACTCAGTTGATGTTATATTGCATCCAGCTATTATTTTGACTCAGGTTAACCAGTTCGGCTGATCAGTTTCCTGGAAGTATGAAATTTAACGACATTTTTGTAATTTACGTTGTTCGTCTGAAAGTTTGTATTACAGAAGAAGGTTTAACGTACGTGGCCTTAAGGCTGGTTGGTTGGTTGTTTTGGTGTTTTATGGCCCAAAGTAACTGGGCTATCTGCGCCTTAAGGTCTCGAATATTTTGGAAACTTTAGGATACAATGTGAGTCATATATGAAAAACCCTTTAGGCTACGTTTTGTTAGGGTATGTTTTTTCAGTCAGCTAATGAATAATTAATGTATGATCCAGTGAATGTCTGAGATTGTGTTTCGTTAAAGAAATAGAGATCGGAAAATTATTAAGTGGAATATCTATTAGAGGTAGGCTATCTGTGAAGGTAGTTCAGTCCGTAGAATATCAAACGAATAGTATATTTTGTTTTTGAAGTTAAGAACAAAGCTACACAATCGACTGACTATCTATACTGTACAACAACGGGTCTCAAAACCTAATTTTGAGCGTTATAAGTTCTCAGAGATTTTGCTAAGACACTGGGGCGATAATTGTGGGAGTTCAAGTTGAATACAGAAAATATTTTTTATCTTTAATTGTTAAATGGATTGGACATTGTATGATTATGTGAAATCATCCGAAACAACTGGGCCAACAGTGTGCACTCTTTAATATGTGTTGTCCTATCTGATTGTTGTTCATTTCTTTAAAACCACCAATGACTTTCAGAGATATAAAACAAACTTTAAAAAATTATTTCTTTGTTTGTTGCTAAGCTACACTGCTATTATCAAAATCAGGTTTTTAGTGTTATAAGTCCTCAGACTCACTTACCTCATAGACATGGCTCTGTTTACACGATTGTGATTAAAACACTTTACAATGAATACACAAAATAAAAAAAAACAAATACACACAACATAACATAATAAAAATGTATCCCATAAAAACAACATACCTCTAGCAGTCACAATTAAAATGTATATTTTGTTAAAGACACGTCTAGTAACCATAACAAGGTATATTTTATTAAACACAGAATGGTTAATGTAGCGGTCCAAAGATTATTGTATAGAATGGTTAATGTATCAGTCCAAGGACCATACTACAAAATGGTTAATGCGCCAGTCCTTGGATTATTGTGTGGAATTGTTAATGTGTCAGACCTAGAACTATTCTATAAAATGGTTCATGTATAAGTCCAAGGACTATTCTACACATTAATCATTCTGTAGAATAGCCCTTGGACTGATACATTAACTATACTCTAGAATAGTCCTAGGACTATTGTATAGAATGGTTAGTGTGTCAGACCTAGGACTATGTATAGAATGGTTAGTGTGTCAGACCTATGACTAATGTATAGAATGGCTACTGTGTCAGATCTAGGACTAATGTATAGAATGGCTACTGTGTCAGATCTAGGACTAATGATTAATGTTATTATCTTGACGTTTATGTTCAATCTAGCGATAAAATAGTTTTAACCAAATTTTAAGCTCAATAAATAAAATCCTTTAAAATTTAATAATATATACAAGTTCAGTTTTGACGTATTCATTCAAGCAATTATTTTCTAACTGTACTGTGTTACAAAATGTATATCAGACCTGTGACCTTTCTCGCCTAACCTACGTAATAACGAATGCTTAATAAAATAGTCGTAGTTTCTACGAACTCTGGACGTGCAAAGGAGTTTTATCTTAATATTTTCGGTTGTTTTCAACTCTGTTTAGTTACTTATGGGAGCTTGTGACCTCGAGACACCACCGGACCTTCCAATAGAGGATACTGCTGTCAAAATCTTTGCACAATGTGTAGCATTACAAATCAGATGTTATCTAAACAGAATGACAAATAACAAACGCATCTAGGGTTATATGAAGAGTGTATATGCAGAAGATAACTAGTTAATTTCAAGGAATAATATATCAAAATAAGGAGGTGGAAAACACATTATTTTTATATATCACAGTTGTCATGATGGATGTCTGTAGGAAAGTAAAGTGTGGGCACCTGCCCCACTGGATAATGAGAAACAGTTCTTTCCTTATTCATTCAAAATATGTATGTTCACTTCACAGTTTCATACTACTTATTACATTTATTACAAGTTTGTCCTTAGATATTTACCCTGTAGTTAAATCTTGAAAAACGTCACTACTACGACGGGACTTTAGGATATTATGCACGACAAATCTCACTCAGGTTATCAAAGAGACCGACGTAGTCTTTCTAACATCTCCCGAGTCCAAATACAGGTCACCCTAGTGCCACCTGCCGGAAGCAGATTATCAATATATGGAGTACTTATAGCTGGAGGTCTGCAGTATGGTTTAAACTAACCTTATAGATATAAACTCATCAAATCTGGCTGTGATAATGAATTTAAAATGTTGGGTTATAGTAGTCGCTAAGTTTTTTCTAACAATGTCTTTCAATGAATGTTAGTATAAACAGTAATAGTTCAGGATACATTTTCCTTACAAATACAGAAGGATTCGTAAGTTAATAAATTTTCTCACAAACACTTTAACGAATTTATTTTGAACCTAACAAACTGCTTCCACGACGACGTGGCTTAGTTAATTAAATCACCTGTGTAATAAAGAGGAGATGGTGGGGTCAAATCCCACCGGCATCTTCTATGATTTAGTTGAAACGTACATAAATAATACAGTTTATTTCGTTAAGTGGTTAGAGCTAGGATCTTCATACTTTCTTAATATCAAGTTTAAAAGTTGGCGATTCAAGTTATGAATTTTTTCCTTCGGTTTCACTGGATGGTAACTTTGCATGTACAAGTTCATAAAGATGTGTAAAATGACCCGTTAAAACATGTAGTTAATAGTGTTACATTCATGTGTACTAAGTATGTAGTCGAGGCTGTACGAAAGCAGGAATGTATTTGTTGCTCACAATGGATTGTAGAAACTAATGGATAAAGGATTAAACATGGATTGCATTAGATTTTAAATTAAATCCGGTTTTCATTAAACGAACCTGAAGTAGAGTTTATTCAATATAAAGTATGGACACTTCCTTTCTGCTTGTCCACACATTTCACTCGGAGCATTTATCAGGTACTAGCTGGAGTACTCGTTCGTTGGATGAGTGAAATAAGAATTCGTTGGAAACAAAGGATAGGAAATAGTACTTCTACTTTTTCTTAAGATATTAAATACTAAAACTGCAACAAAAACATATAAAGTATCAATACTGAAAAGAAAGACAAACTGTTTCTAAGAATTGGGAAATCAAAACCCTCTCATGACCTTCCTAACGTCATCCTGTATCTTTGTGTCAAGCTTTCTGATGATTTATTAAAAACGTTGGATTAAGCACTAGGAAATATGGAACTTGTTCTTGTCTCTGGACACCTAATGACATGACAATAATAATCAAAATAAACTATTTTCCTACAGAGCTATTAGTGGAAAACATTACAATAGGAGAAAACAAACAAGTAATTTGAACCTACGACAGCCGTTGGTTACAGACTTATAGAAAACTATGATTAATGAAACAAGTTCAGAATTATAGGGTATTTACTTTCTCGTCTTGATAAATCAAAGAATAAATAGTTTGGAAAATAAAAATAAATAATCACACCCTTCTTCAACTTACCTCGTGCTTCCCGTAAGTAACAATTATTTTAATTAGAAATCGCAAACATTACACAGCTATAAAGGTTTTTGTACCATTGAAAGTTAGTAATAATTGTTTTAGAACAAGTTGACGTTATTCGATCTTAACATCGCTTTGAATAAGTTTATTGTACCCTCTCCGCAACAACACAAGAAGTATAATTCTTTAAAACATGATCCTCTGCAAAAGACTGATACTTTAGAAATGAATATGTGTTTGTTGATCATAACAAATAAAGATAAACAAATATCCGCTGATAGAGAAGAGATGGCTTCATTGACAGAACAATAGCTTTGTTAGTTAAGCTTTTAAATTTTTTAATAAATATTTTAATATCTTTCTTGATGAAGTCTACTTGATTACATTTTTGTAAATTTATCATTATTAATTATTTGACAGAATCTCGTAATTTTTATTTTAATATACCTAATATGAATATAACAATGTACGAGAACCCAAGAACCTAGAGCTAGGTATTACTCTTTCTAACGCATGAACAACAATATGTGATTCTGTTGAAGAGTTTCCTTGAATTTCTTGCATATCTGAGAAACATACTTTAAATAGTGATACAGGTAAACAGACTAATATTGTAAAAAAATACAATAACTGACATTGTTGAAATGAAATGTTAAATTCTGTGAGTAAACAAGGTAGTATTGTTAAAACGAAATGTCAAATTTACTGAGTAAACAAACTAGTAATGTTGAAAGGAAATGTTAAATTATGTGAGTAAACAAAGTAGTAGTGTTGAAATGAAATGTTAAATTTATTGAATAAAGAAAGTAGTATTGTTGAAATGAAATGTTAAATTTATTGAGTTAACAAAGTAGTATTGTTAAAATGAAATATTAAATTTATTGAGTTAACAAAGTAGTATTGTTGAAATGAAATGTTAAATTTATTGAGTTAACAAAGTAGTATTGTTGAAATGAAATGTTAAATTTATTGAGTTAACAAAGTAGTATTGTTGCAATGAAATGTTAAATTTATTGAGTTAACAAAGTAGTATTGTTGAAATGAAATGTTAAATTTATTGAATAAAGAAAGTAGTATTGTTGAAATAAAATGTTAAATTCAGTGAATAAACAAAGTAGCATTGTTGAAATGAAATGTTAAATTTATTGAGTAAACAAACTAGTTATGTTAAAAGGAAATGTTAAATTTATTGAGTAAACAAACTAGTAATGTTGAAAAGGAAATGTTAAATTTATTGAGTTAACAAAGCAGTATTGTTGAAATGCAATGTTAATTTTGTGAGTAAACAAACTAGTAATGTTGAAAGGAAATGTTATATTTATTGAGTAAACAAATTAGTAATGTTGAAAGGAAATGTTAAATTTATTGAGTAAACAAAGTTGTGTTGTAGGACCGAAACACAAACATTTCCACTGCACAAAAGAAACGGCACTTTAAACTTGCATAACTAACAGAGTTTACTGAAAGGCCTAAGTTCACGTGAAACACACTAACACAATATCTTTATTTAATATTTAAAAACTAAGCAAATTGGCGGACAGTATCAGACAAACTAACCAATAAACTCGCTAACTCAAAAAATAATCCAATTCCAGCTTATCTCACGTTTTTATGTTGCTGAAATAGTTCCCTACACTTATAAGAAAACTCTAGGTAATCACGATACCTGAAACATACCTTTGATCAAAGACAATACAAACATCTAAATAATGATATAACTAATGAAAATACCCTTTTCTCGAGCATACAGACATGAGGAAACACAATATTTTATAACACAGGCCTTCGATGATTTTTTCTAATGTTCTTTTGTAATTCTTGCACTCTGAATTCGAAAATGATTTCCATTTATCTTCATCGCGCGTAGAATTTTCACAAAATGTCATATGTACTTTTACATGAATGAATCATTTTAATTCAAATCGGGTCACATTTCATTATTTATATATATATATATATATGCATAAATTTCTCTAGGCTAATCGCGATTTGAGAGTCTTATCGATTGTTCTAGACTCACGAAAAACACACCGCTAGTATATAAACGGCTAACAGGCCACATGGCGCGTCATTTCCAGATAGTATTTGTTTGTGTGTGACCTTTGACATTATTTCTTTCTTTTCAATATTATATACGTTGCTATAGCAACAAGAGGTTATGTAAATGACCTAAACATATCCTGTTATATTTGTGGTAAATTTGTTGTAAAGAAACAGAAACAAAACATCATAGAATTCGTCAAAAAAGAGTATTAATTATGTGTTGGAACAAAACATGTGGATCAAGATAAATGATGGGACCCACACAAAGTTTAAACAAAACATGTGGATCAAGATAAATGATGGGACCCACACAAAGCTCAAACAAAACATGTGGATCAAGATAAATGATGGGACCCACACAAAGTTTAAAGAAAACATGTGGATCAAGATAAATGATGGGACCCACACAAAGTTTAAACAATTTTTGACGTCAAGGAATTGAGACAATGGACTAGGAGTAAGAAAAAAAATCTTTGTCTTTTGGAATTCCAGTGATTTGGCGTGAGTTTAAAAGCCACAGAGGCGACTGCTATTTTTGCTCACGTAACGCGCAAGGCTATTACAACACTTAAAATAAAAAGGAAATTTCTTATCCGAAACTTCAGTTTCCTATAAGACCTATTATTCGTGGGTCTGATGTACCTCCACTGGAGACCTTTCATTTTAGTTTCAGGAAGTCACAATACAGTTATGATGTTTACTATCGGCTGTAACATAAATTACCCTGTTGATTGAAACAGGAAGTAACAATAGAGTTGTGATGTTCGATATTAGCTGTGACATACAAGATCCTGTTTATTGAAACAGGAAGTTACAATACATTTGTGATGCTTAGTATTAGTTGTGATATACAGGACCCTGTTGATTGAAACAGGAAGTCACTGTATGTGATGTTTAGTATCAGATGTGACATACAGGACCTTGTTGATCAAAACAGGAAATCAAAATATAATAAATATTTCTTTTGTTTCCTATTCATAAAAATTCTTACGCGTTAAAAAAATCTGTTATTAAAACCAAAACATCTTTTATGACGTTTAAGTTCGCGTGCCTGTGCTTTTGGACGGAGTTTTGAGTTACAAAAGAACCTCTGTAAACCCGCTTAATTTATTTAAAACTGCAGACGTTCTTGGTAACCAACAAATTATATAAGTACTGTTTTTTGTGGTATTAAAACTATGAAAGAAAAACAATTAAAAAAGAAAAAACTTCTTGTCGATTGAAGAAGTAATCTGAACCAGGGGAAATTCTATCCATTAAACTTCGTCTTTATCTGCTTGTCAAGGTCTTAGGGTGATTACGAAACTCACCACCTAGACTTATTAAACAGAGACAGTTTATAAGTTAGAGATACTAGTAGAAATACCCGTCTTCTGGGCAGGTATAGCTGTTAGTTGCTGCGGCAGGCTATTAGGCCTGCGGCATTTTCTGGATTTGTCTGATAATGCTATAACAACGTACTCGTAGTTGACATTCAATAATGTTCACTATTCGTGAGAAAAAATATTTTATTGGAACTTTAGTTTAAAAATGAGCTACCATCACAGAGTAGGTTTGATTGAACTATTTCTTTGTAGACAGTTATCAATGAAAGTGTCTTGTTTTTTGGTGTCAACACTCGAATCCCACATCTTGCTCTCATAATTTCCCATTCCTATTTCTTGTAACTATTTAATTATTATTTATGATCTTTTTATGTGAGACTGGCGAACAGAGATTAAAACTGATAGACGTTGTATCCCCACCGCAATGCGGGTCCTATTTCACAGTCACCTCCAAAACCTATGACATATTTTTATATACCATATTACAGCCTAAACCCTGTAATTTAATTTGTACGGAATTTTTAATTTGTGTTTAGGCTTGTTTTTACTTATTGTAAATATGTATATATATATATTGGTTTGAAGACTGACATAAATATAGCACAGAAAGCTATTGGATTACAGAACATTTTATTTTACATTTTCTTATTATTTGTTATAAAGAATAATTAATTACACCTATCTTCCTGTAAAACGACTGTAACTCCTACTTAAATAGTTTGTATCTTTCGTAATATCCATTTGTTTTTGGTCACTTTTTACAGAAAGTAATCGGTTTAACAGAAAAACGACGAAATCTGTATGCCAACTTTTCTCAAGCCTAACACTAGTTAAGCCCTTAAAAAGCATCGTCTATATCCGGTAAGGCCCGGCATGGCCAGGTGGTTAAAATACTCGACTCGTAATCTGAGGATTGCGGGTTCGAATCCTCGTCACACACCAAACATGCTCGCCCTTTCAGCCGTGGGGGCGTTATAATGGCACGGTCAATCCCACTATTCGTTGGTAAAAGAGTAGTCCGAGAGTGAGTGGTGGGTGGTGATGACTAGCTGCCTTCCCTCTAGTTTTACACTGCTATATTAGGGACGGCTAGTGCAGGTAGCCCTCGCGAAATAAAAAAACAAACAAACTATATCCGATAAAAATATAAATTAACACTAACTACTGTACGTTTCTTGCTTTAATGTAATTTGAGTTAAATTTTACTGCACTTAATAAATGAACTTATAATGTTATTCTACGACCTAATGTTAAACCTTTTTAAAGACTCTGATAAGATTTTAACATGTTGTTTTACAAAATGCCCACTTTCCCAATATATTTACATCTGCCTTTTGTAGATAAGTTACTCCGGTAACTTATTCAGCGTTACCAAGTCCTTCCCTGTTTACTGCCTTCGCCCAGTGTCATATTAATATAGAGGGCAAAAGTGGCACCTGTCCCAGGGACCCCATGTGTAAAGGACTTTAACTCTCCATAAATCAATTTCATTTAAGCAATTCTTACGGCCCTCCAGTGACATAGCGATATATCCACGGACTCACACCGCTAAAAATTGGAATTCGATACCCGTGGTGGGAAGAGTACAGGTTGGCCATTGTGTTGCTTTGTCCTTAATTCTAAACAAACAATTAAGTCTTACAAACTACGAAATCAAAATATCAATCCTGACAAGTCAGAATATGAAGTAAGAACCACTTCTCTTTTCTGTTTGCTGGGATTTGGGGGATTAACGATAGGGTAAACGGGTCAGCTTCCCGGGAGTCTCAGAAAATTAGGCTAGTATACTATATCTAAAGACTGTTGTTGGAAAAAAAAGAATAGTTAGAAGGAAATGCATTTTTAAAAATGTTTCTTTTAAATTGAGAATGTTATTTGAAAGTTTATTCCAATTATGAATAACGATTTTCAAACGAGATTTATTTATGTTGTTAAAATATGATTAACAGTTCAAGACGTAGAGGAATTCGGTTATAAATATAGACTTATCTGTGGACAACTGAGTATATTTAATCATAAAGTAACGCTTGCCTTTTACACAAAAATAATAAGAATGTTATTCACTATCCCAGAGCCCCGAGGTGTATTAATTCACCACTCCTTTCGCTAGTTCCTTCTGGAGAATATTCGAGCCTGTTATTTTGTGGATGTCGAGTAGAAATCCGCGTCAGCGATCCCCCCGCTAGTACAGCGGTAAGTCTACGGATTTGTAACGCTAAAATCAGGGATTCGATTCCCTTTGGTGGGTTCAGCAGATTACCGGATGTGGCTTTGCTGTAAGAAAACACAACACTCACGCACACATACACGCAAAAGCGATAAAGTTGAATATTAAGTTTGTTGTCACACTAGCAGTGTTACCTGGGGTTACTCGGGTTTTCAAGAAATAAAACACCACTCTCTCTGTTTCCCCATAGTTTTCTAGATTTTTGCAAATTTATGATTATTTGATTTCTTAAAATAAATTACTAACGTGTTTTAAATCAGGACTTCCTTCTCTTTTTTTTTCGTTCTATCGAAACTGACAAGGATAAATAGGCCTTTATAGAGAACATTTAGATTATCTTGAACATGGATGAGTACTCGTTCTGGCGAACAAGGTAGGCCTAGCTTTATTTATTCTTCCTTCGTCTTTCAAATATTAAAATTTGAAACATAAATATGTATGTAATATTATGCTGAATTTGTTCCAATGTAAATTTAATGTATGTGAATGAATTTGTTACTGTACTCACAATATGACTTTGATGTACATTTTATACTACAAACGAAATATAATATTTCACTTCATACTATGTTAAACAACAAAACACTCATTCCAGGTATCGAACAACCAGGAGAGAAAAAAAGTAAATACACAACTTTCACTGACTTCACTTTAATCTCATTTTACCCAATAAGAATCCACGTACTTTGTTTTATGGTAGAGAGCATGATTTTATTTTACAGGTTAAGCCTAAAGTTTGCTTTTTCACACACGATTTCTAATTACGCATAACTTTCTCTAGTGTGTGAGATTAAATTCATGATGTATTAGTAGATGTACAGTTAATGACCTATAACTAAGTAGACTTATAAGTATATTCTAAAGTAAATGTTAACTCAAACTTGCCGAAAAGTGTCAAGTCTGCGTAGAATTTATTCGTGTAATGTATATGTTAACAATAAAATTACCGGTTCTGGTAACAGACGATGGACTCATGTATCAACGAAAAATTGTCGTTTTGTGCACCTTTACGTGAGGAAAGTGTGAATCGTGCAATGAAAGCGGCGAACAAACAGATTTGACTTTTATATATTTAATACGTTAATAACAGATCATATTCGGAGAACACACACTTAATACATGAATAAAACGACTGTCCCGCTCAGATGTTGGGTATCAGTGTTTCCAGCGGCACTAAGGGCTTCTTTCATTCTTGTCAGTCCTGAATAACAAATTTCTAAGATCTCTAAAGAACACAATTGGTTCGAACTATTTCTTCCTTCATTCAAAATACCTCTTTAGCTTCCGGTGTTCATCTTTGATATGCAACCAATATTTCTTCTGCAGTAAAAAGGCCCCCATTCAATTTCCTTCTTGTGGTAGTTAGTGGTGCCACTAATGTGCGCGTGATCATGTTACTGGAACTCTTTTCTATAGTAATCTGAAGCACCTCCTACCACCCGTTGGTCATTGAAGTTACTCTTCTAAGACCAGAGCTGGTGGTGCTGTTTCAGATAAGCAGTCATCTGGCTTAAAAGTGGCTCTCTTTCTTTCACCATTTATTGTGAAGATGTCCGTCACAGTTAACACTTGACGAAAAAGAACAATTTTTTTTCTAGTATTTACTGTGGTCAAACTTAGAGCCATTGTATAATTCTCTAAAAAGCTGACTGAGGCGTGTGTTTCCTTATGGTTAGCAGCCCTATCTGATGGAAAGCAACAAACACTGTATCTACTTAGCTGTCACTAATAAAGATTGTTATTGGTACATCTACAGAGTCCACGTCTTCCAGCTACAATTCCTCCAGAAATATGACTGAAGCAGATATTTCATTATGTTCAGCAGTTCTGTCTGATGGAGTACTAATAAACACTGGTTCTGATGGGCTGTAGTCAATGAGCATTACAGTTATAAACCCATGTGACACATTCATGTATTCCAATTCCTACTCTAGTGACACGGGACAGATCAGCTTTTGTGACTGTCAGTCTCTGGTTCGCTATGGAACTCAGGTTATATTATAGGTTTCTTTCACTAAATTACAACTCTACAAACTTGAAACAATAACCTACTGACTCAATCTTAATGTACCTAAAACTACAAAGTAGGTACCGTCTTTGTCTACAAACCTCTACCTGCCTGACTAAACATCCCAGTACACAGATCCACCAACAAGAAGAAAATTGTACATTGAATCAAAATGTTTATGCGATCTCCCTAATTGTAACGAAATAGGATAGCGAATCTCTCAAATTTCCAACAGCTAAGATGTCATATTTTACTTCTGCAATTTACAGAACAAGGTAACCATGCTAATTGGAAAGTTCTATTAATTAAAAAATAAAATCAGAAAAAAATCGAGATTCAGATACAAATTAATATTTTAATCACCTTGTTTCGTATCGCACAGCACTACATTTGTTAGTGGATATCAGAAACTTTCATTAAATAATGCCCCCTAGTGGTACAGCGGTATGTCTGCGGATTCACACCGTTAGAAATCGGGTTTCGATACCCGTGGTGAGCATAGCATAGATAGTCCATTGTGTAGCTTTGTGCTTAATTCCAAACAAGCAAATCATAAAATAAAATATAAAATTACAAATACACATCAAATAAAAACATCTTGATATAGTGTAGATTCACTGTCTCTACCGCGAAAAATGTTTTCTTTTTGTCTGTTGCAAGCTTCACCTCTGTCAGTGTATCAGTTGAATATTCATATCTGGGCCTGAACTTTCATCTTGATTTTTAAAGTTATAACTCATTTCTCTTTTTCTTTTACTTCTTATAGCACTCCTAGTTGTAGTCTCAGAGTGATTGACACTAGTCTACTTCATTTCTGCCAGATGATTGGCTGACGTCTCTTCGGCTTCTTGTAAAGAAGGTGTGAATCTTTTTCCAACCCTTTGAGATAAAAGGGTACCATGATAGCAGCTTCGTTTCTGCTGATGTTTGACTTTGTCACTTTTCCAGTGAGTCCTCTGTGAAGTGTGATTTATGTTTATACACATTTTCAACAACATTTATTCGGTGAAACTGTTTAGTTTAACTTCCAGATGATGTCTATTAAAGACTAGACCATCCACAGCTGAGTGGTTGCTTCGCTGCTGGCATTCACTCAAATCAGCCACTCTCAACGTTTAAGTTGGCAATCTCTCATTATTTTACCATTCTCACATCTATTATAAATATTCCTTTCAAAATGGAAACCTTCATGATGGGCGGTGTGAGTCAAGCATGATGTTGGCAAGGTTTTTGGTTTCTAGCTAAATATCAACAAATTTCTAAATCAGCCAGCAGTCTAATCTACAACTATTACCAGTGATCAGCGTCGTAGTCAGTCTCATTTGGATTTGAAGGTTTATTGAGTAATGGACTCGCTGATCACATTATTCATTCACTCAGGCTATCAGCCTGAATATAGAAAAAATATATATTGTTACTATTTCTAGCACTCTTTACAATTCAACACAAATGATAATAGTTCGCTGTGTGGAGCTCTAAATGTGCTATCTATTGCTCAACCAACAACTTAAAGGCTTAGAGGCAACAAAATAGATTCAGCCCATTTGTTGATTCGCCCAAACTGAATTAATCGATTCTGTTTACCACATATTACACCTTTATTTAGGTATATTCTCATTATAACTGATTACTAGTTGTATTGTTTTATTGTAACATTTCATTATCGTATTTAATGTAATAAAGTGAACATTTATAAAGAGCAACATAAACGTTTTATCATACGTAACATTTCGTTTAACGTCAAACATTATATAGTGCCAATAAAGTGATACCTTTGTAGAACTACATGAGTAGTAAGAATGAAACTAATTTCGGTTACATAGTAAATTGCTGTCTTCCTCAACAGACCTGTTTGTAAGAACTAACATTACGAGTGAATTGCGACTTAATGGCTTCTTCAACATTACACTGAACGTTTTACCTCATTAAACAAATTATATACTATGAATTCGTGTCTTCCTCAGAAGCTGTATGCGATATTTGATATATTAAATATACAGTATTATTAATTCGCAAAAAGCGCCTTCTATGTCACATCAAAACTATTATTGTATAGTTAGTTCTTGTCTTTCTCTGTATGATCATTTGTGTTCATCATAAGAAAACAACAACAACTAGGTAACGGGCTTAACAACGTGCAGAATTATCACACATCTTAACATCGGTTGTACCAGATCTCAAAATACATTTGTCTAAGGGTACCACACATAGCTGGATCAGAGAAGAAGGTAGATATGGACGAAACTCTTATGCTTGAATTCAAGATAACCACAGATGCTGTGCCTAAATGTAATAAGGAAACTGGAATAACCAGAGTAATCATCTGAAACCATTATTATTTATTGCATACAAGTCCTGCACAAAACTGTGGTATTGTTGTCCATACCATTCAGATGTAGATGAAATATTGGTCCAGATATTTACTAGATGTCATATGGATAGAGAAACTATAGTCACTCCTCACAACATGACATTACTTCCAACAGTCTGGACTTTCCAACAAAGGAAATGTTTGGTCGATTCCCCATTCACAATGCTTCTAGTACCAATGATTGTTCCTTGCCCTGATCACAATTTTATACAAAGATGACTTGTTATCCAATCTCACATCGCACAGCTATCAGTGCAGTGTTTAAGTAAAAACAAGCATGTCTGTTCTACAGGCTTGATTCCTCAGCAGCTGGTGTTGGTATTCAAGATAAGATATTCGGTGCAGGTTGAGGGTCAAGCATAATGCACGGACACCGATTATTATGTACCTTATCAATTTGCGTGACATACTGTATAACTAACAGTGAACATCAAAGTTGTATTGTGACGTCCTGTATGTTACAGCTAATACTGAATATTACAACTGTATTGTGACTTCCTATTTCCATCAAAAGGATCCTCTATGTCGCAGCTAATACCGAACATCACAACTGCATTGTTACTTGCTGTTTCAATCAACAGGATCCTGTATGCCACAGCTAATATCGAACATCACAACTGCATTGTTACTTGCTGTTTCAATCAACAGAATCCTGTATGTCACAGCTAACACTGAACACCACCTAGGGTGGAGTTCCATTTTCAGCTGTGCTTTACCCAGTTTACCTGTACTGAACCATTGTCTGCGGCGCTTAACATTTTTATCAAGTATCCATTTTTTCATCTCCAGTCACTAGCCCGTCCAAAAAAGGTGCAGAGAAGTGCAAATGTCCACTCTTTCTCTAAGGCTGGCTTCTTTCAAATCATGGGGGACCCATTTTCAGAGTTTTGACATCTTTCCAAGTTGTTGGAGATGACGATGAACTGAACTGTTGAATGTGTTGAATTAAGCTTCTGTGCTAGTTCTTCAACTGTTACAATACAATCTTCATCAAGTGTAGCCAGCAGGAAGTCATCATTAAACTCAACAGGACGACCTGAACGTGACGCATCACTCAAGCTGTAGTCACCTGATATGAACTTTTGAAACCACCTTCAACATTTTCTTTCATTAAGAGACTTCACACCATAAACACCTTGAATGTAGTTTCTGCTGCACTATTGTCTTTTTTTTTTTAAACTCATGAAGCATTATATACCTAATGTGCTCCTCAGACACATCCATCTTCATAGGAGTTTATTTGATTAATGATCTGAAAAACTGGAGTTGGGTTAGTTTCTTTTATTTTTCTGAACATTTTTATACACGTACTACAACATATTTTTGTCATTAAAGCCTTCTACAAAGACAGAAATGATGATCTACTTTCTGTATTAAATTTTCAAGCACTGCTTATGGGGTGACCTGATAATATGTAACAGACATGGTCGTTAAAACAATGTGAAGGTGCTGTCCTAGACTACATTGTGTATCAATTTCACAGTTTGAAATGCATGTTCTTGTTGTAAGCCTGGAAGAATGTCATAACTTTTTATTAAAAAAGTGACTCACCTACCCATACTATCGTACCTGCAGCGGTTGAGCCGTGCCTGGCGTTCAGTCATTGGCTCCCAACTCACAACATGCATGGCTGAACCCACAATATTCAATATTCGGTCCTGGACATATTTCGTTATTTCAGTTGTATGTATCTGATGGAACCAATCCATATCAACTCTCCTTTTTTATGAATAAGGAGTACACGTGTTTATAACTAGCACTTATTTACTCTGCTGGGACAATTCACACAGTAAGACGTCACAAAGTTATTGTCTAATCTCTAAACAGTACAGTGGATGAAAGTTGATTAACCGGGATCGTTTTACAGTTATTTGTAAAATCGTTGTCTAATACTTTCTTCATTTGTAGTTAACATAAATTATTGCCAAAAGATAAACTGTATTTCTGAGCATTTTTGAAACTGTTTAGCAAGAGTTACATTTCGGGTCTAACGTCCTTTCTCAGCCTTTCAATCTTTGAAAAACCTGCGTCCTGAAAAGTCAGTAATCCAAGTATTTCTAGAATAATCATCTTTAGAACTGTTGTTAGGCGAGAGTGTTTTTTCGGAAAATAATTTGATTAACTTTCATTGAATTATCTGTTCCTTTACTATTTATTTTAATCAGTATATTATTTACTTAGTACAATGTGTAACTGATTTAAGGAAATATTATTAAACGTATAGATAGTGTTAACTGGTGTTAGGAAAGAATGTTTGCTATTTTTATGGACGATGGTGCTTGTATTTAAGCACAAAGCTACACAATGGGATATCTAGGCTCTGCCCAACCCGAGTATCAAATGTTAGGGAAGCAGGTTGAGTGAATAGTGGTAAAAAACATTTTAAACCAGAATTTGAAATGTCACAGTTAATGCTCTTTGGCATCTTGGGAAAATTCAGTTCATTTTTCTTTAAAGCGAATTTGATCATCTATCAGTTTGACCATAACCGTTGTTTTGCGTCATAAATATGTATCATCGATATTGTGCTGAACCCTTGCTAATGTTATACCATTGAAAATTGAGATACGTATTTACAAGTTGTATATTTTAACGTTAAATTCACGTTCCAGTTCTCATAGCTAGTCAGATTTAAATAAGAACAAACACGTGGTGACACAAATTCTAGAAGGTGGAGCTACTATAGTACTGAGTGCCTTGTAGTTATAAAAATATCTTGAATTACATACATATTTCAAGGATAGAGAAGGATTTACAAACCATTAACATAATTACTGGTTATATATATTTAAACGCATTACAGGCACTTTAAACGAACAGATATATGTGCCACTGTTTGTAACAAGGTAGTATAACATATTAAATTCCCTTTTTCCTGAATGGTTTTATAGTTCAAGGAAAGATATCTGTTGCTACGTAACCACTGAAAGGATTTAAACACTGTAACTGCGGAACATAGATGTATTTATTTTATAAACCATAGGAAACTTTCACTTTATATTATTTATTTATATTTTTTATTTATGGTTTGTTTGTGTGTTTGTTTTGGAATTTCGCACAAAGCTACTCGAGGGCTATCTGTGCTAGCCGTCCCTAATTTAGCAGTGTAAGAGTAGAGGGAAGGCAGCTAGTCATCACCACCCACCGCCAACTCTTGGGCTACTCTCTTACCAACAAATAGTGGGATTGACCGTCACATTATAACGCCCCCACGGCTGGGAGGGCAAGCATGTTTGGCGCGACGCGGATGCGAACCCGCGACCCTCAGATTACGAGTCGCACGCCTTAACGCGCTTGGCCATGCCGGGCCTATATTTATGGAAACGTTTAAAAAAAACAACATGAAGTAGAAACTTAGAACTCAGTATTTTTTCAATTCTACAAACGACAAACTGCTATCCCATACTGTTGTTTTTAATGCCACAAATGACAAATCGTCAACGTTCTTTTAGCCAAATGAAGAGTGACTTGAACAAACAACACCTATTTTTAGAATAATGTACAACCATTATTAAAGATGTAATCCTCACATTAAGTATATCATAATGATCACAGGACGCTCCCTGTAATTTTAACCTTTTATTGAATATCTAGTAACATGTAAGTTCACATGTAGTTAAATATATAGTAATAGTTTATAGTACATGACCAACAGGTAGGAAGACACATGAAAATATCGTTCTTTAAATTTGTTTATGTTATATTTATTAAAATCCTTAAACTCAACTTGTATGCCTTACCAACATAGAACTCGACATTTTAAAAGATACATTACGTTTCTTGAATTCCCTTTAAAGACATTTGAAATGAAACGCATATTTTTCATTATTGTTTTGCAGTTTTACTATAACATGAATTACATAATGCATAACTCCTTAATTTACAACATAAAATGCCCCTATTTAGAGTTGTTCCATAACCTATATACATTTTTAGGTTCTAATTCTGATTTTGATATCTTTGATGTTAAGCATAAGGCTACACAATGGCTATCTGTATTCTACTTCTGAGAGGTATCGAAACTAGGTTTCTACTGTTGTAAATACGCAGAAACTACTGGAGTTATTACTTTTGGAATTACTTGGCATGGCCAAGCGCGTAAGGCGTGCGACTCGTAATCCGAGGGTCGCGGGTTCGCGCCCGCGTCGCGCTAAACATGCTCGCCCTCCCAGCCGTGGGGGCGTATAATGTGACGGTCAATTCCACTATTCGTTGGTAAAAGAGTAGCCCAAGAGTTGGCGGTGGGTGGTGGTGACTAGCTGCCTTCCCTCTATTCTTACACTACTAAATTACGGAAGGCTAGCACAGATAGCCCTCGAGTAGCTTTGTGCGAAATTCCAAAAACAAACAACTTTTGGAATCTTTTTTAATTTTTTTTTAGCTATTCTTGTATATTAACAAACATTTATGTTTCGACAGTGAGTCACTACGAAAATGTATGAACTTTAATTCGATTTACTAATTTCATTCCAAGTGTTGTTTTTATTGAAAACATTCTCCTGATAATGAATTAAATGTCTAATAATTCATTAATAACTCTTGTTTCTAATTTGAAAACTAAATTATTTCCCTGAAAGAGGCCGAGGGTTGCTTGGAGGGGTCACTGTTTTAATCACTCACACTACAATACAGTTGTGTGTTGTCTGTCGGTAGGAACTAAAAGGTACACGTAAAGTTACATTTTTTTACTATCGTGACGTCAGTATAACGAGCGCATACAATGAACTACTAAAACAATTTTGCCCTATGTAGGCTACAACATGACACGTGAACTTCAAAAGCAAAAAATAAAAATATTTGTTACTCTTAATTTCGGTTTTATGTGCATTTGAAGCAGAACCGTGAGGACATAAATCTAGTGTAATCTACCCAAAAGTTCTGCACGAAGATTTAATTTTGTTTGTTGAGATTACTGAAATGATCAGTATATTGGTGTGTGTTGTGAAAAAATATCAGTCAGTGTTTATACTGCGACGAAAGGGAAAACTTATCCTTACTTTTTTAAAATTAATTTCATTTGTCGATTTCAAAATCCCAACAAACGTATTAATACCTTGTGTATATCATAAAACTATCGTATAGAAATACTTTTCAATTGTTAGCGTGTACTACGAAGTTTCTTCAAAGTAACTATGTAATATATTAAATAAATGCACTTTGAACTATTCCATAGTGAAGTTATTGTAAACGTGAAGCTATTTTGCTATTTTTTACATCTCGTAAGACAGCAGTTTAGCACTACATGTAGATGTTTATTAAAACCCAGATGAATTAACTTGGTTAAAAGCATTGATCTAGAAACAAACCCACATATTTAAGTCCATAATTATATTAAATATGTGTGTGTGTGTTGTGTGAAAACATAAAATTCTGACTTTTTCTACTTTTTTTTGGAATGTTTTCAGAAATTCGGAATCATTTCTGATAATACACGGAATATGAGACAAAAACTGAGGTGGTAATACGGCTCCCATTGGCTGAGCGGCAAGTCTAAAAGCTTGCAACACAAGGAATCGGGTTTTTACACACGTGGTGAGTCCCTCACAGATAGTCTATTGTATAGCATTGTGCCTAACCCGTTTAATATGTCCGAAAGGTCACTTATATGCACTGTAATTTTTAAATTATTGCCACAATCGGTAAGAGGTTTTCTAACATGGGTACGTTCATTTTTTAAAATTAATATATTTTATTTTATGGATTTTTGAAAGGGATAAAAAAACTAGTCTTGAAACGCTCAAAATATCCCCTGGTGACTCAGTTTTAAGACTGAGTGTTTACAACGTTAAAAAAATTGGATTTATATATTCTTGGTGGACACAACACAGATAGCTCATTTTGTAAAAAACAAAGAAATTACATTGTCCAAACAGGCTATAGCATGTCAATTATTGTTACACCGTCATCTCCAGTTTATTTATTTTTATTACTAAGACAATTTAGTTTTAAAATCTTCATCACGCCTCTAAAAAAAATCAGGGCTAACTTCAGGTATTTTTCCGCCTTAGGCAAGATTTTAAAATATCATTTCCATCTGAACCCATACACCATTATCTAACACACACAACATTAAGTAGACAAACTGTTGTAGCCTTGAGACTTATAAAATAATTTGATCTTTTGTATTTGACTTCTTAGATGCAGAGGTGTGAAATCATTCTTTAAAGTTCATTTTGTTTTCTTCACACCCTAGTTCAGTTCCCCAGATAGCCCATTATGTATAGATGTGTGTTTAGTAAGAAACAAACAAAACCTACTGAAAGTACAATTACTATAAAAATAATGATTTTGACAAGTTTGTAAAGAATTTTTAGAAACGTGCAGAGTTTATACACTATTACTATGTCTTATTAAGGCATATTACATATATTTGAAATATTCCTCTAAACGATTAAAATATTAAAAAAAATTGTAATTTACATAAAATTTTCCTCGTCAGAGTGTTCACACATGTTAAAATGACTTCTTATAATAAATCTTATTTGTATATGAAAAAAAAAAAAACTGTTTACATAACACCACCCTTTCTGGACAAAATGTAAATGTCCACCATTTTGTTTCTGTTTAGCCCCTGACCTGAAATTGACGGTAAAAATTGTTTTTCTAATAAGAAATACTAGTTCTATTACTGGCTTCTACTGTCTAACAAAATGACATATTTGACTAATTGGAAGTTTCTGGTGATCTAGTTTTAGGAATCTCTAAATAATATAGTCACAACACGGAATGTCAACCAACATTTTGTGGTGATCTGACGTAAGAAGGTTTATTTGATACTTTAAGTTCCTAAAGGGGATTACCCTTCGAATGAGGAATTTCGGGCGGTGACTGTGTAGCAAATTCCATCAAGAATTCTGTTGTGAAAAATCCTTTTAGATTACAACTTTGTTCGTGTCATTGGTTGGTTTATCACAATGATACAGTATAGGCAGGTAGGCAAGCACCTGACAGATGGTAATGCCCTCTAGTATTTACTTTAAGAACAAGATTTAAAACATGATCCATGACACACTTTTATAACGCTCATCAAAATTACTTTGACGTTTTTATTAAATTTGTCTTATTCGCTTCACGGCTGTAAAACTAAACCTGAAATGAACTAGTACAGAACAGGATAAACTATGCACAGCATACCTTATTTGTAGCCTCTACACTGCGACCTTCTTAGCTACTTCCGAAGAATAGCTATGCAAAGTAGTTTGCCATAGTAAAAGCAAATAAAAACATTTTAATAGCAGCAAGGAAAAGCTTGCATGTCAAATAAGTGTATCGTGCTGACCTTTGAGAAGTAAAGTTGGCGTGAGTCCTATTTTGGGGCTTATTCGCCTCGATGAAGTGGCATTTGACCTTTTAAACGAGGTCAATGTTCTTAGAATGCGTTAGTTTCTTCCGTAATCAATCATACACAAACCCGGTTTCTCTGAAGTGCAGATAAATATTAATGAAACAGTTTCAGTTACTGAAGATCAACTATAGTTTGTTCTTATTTCGATTAAATTTGTGAAAAGTCTCCAATGTTTCACTGAACACGAAATTACTAAATGTCTTCCAGTGAATAGTGTTCGGTTTGTTACCCGAGATACTCCGAGTCTTTTCACGAAAGTTTAGGATTAAAAAAGATTTACTTGGTCGGTATTTTCAAGCTGTTGGAATGTTCGGTTTGTTATTCTAAGTTTCTTTTTACTTTAAGCCTGAAGTTTAGGATTAAAATGGTATATTTGGTCGGTGTTTTCAAGTTATATAAAATAAGGTAAATCTATATGTCTTTGTAACATTTTTTTAATGCGTACCTTTAGAAGAATAACTTTCATATCGACGGTAAGATTGAGTTTCATAGGAAGACTTGAGAGCTACACACGAAATAACAAAAAGGAAGTGAGGACAGGCGAGTTTTCTCGTCCATACTTCTTCACGTTTAACTGTATACCATTGTAGACGTCTGTATTATATTAGAACATTATTACACGAAGTACTCTGCAAGAGCCATCTAACGGATTTTCATTAGTTACTAGACAACGTTAGGTGGTAGAGGAGGAGTACGATGGCTAGTGCTGCCATCTCCTATTTTCAGTAAAACGTAGAGATATAAGAAAATAAACACCTATTTGAATATGTGTAATATAGTATTTTTGTTTTTCTACTGATTTTTGACTATGTTCTGTTCGTGTTTATAGCAAGCTGACTGTAAACATGTTCTTTATAATATTTTACTGGAATATTGTCAAACTAAGTTAAACTATTACAAAATCCAGATATGAGTTTCATATGCGACATCTCACTTTACAATTTCTTCATAGTTTTAATAAATTTACAAGTAATTCAAGAAAATTGGCACACCATTTCTAAATGGGGAAAATGTAGCGTGTGTCGAAAACAGTCTTCCAACTTTAAAACTAACCAAAGATGAAATGATCTGTGATACTACGCCACTAATCACATATATTTATCGTTATTTACATAAATTATTCGTTTTTTACCTTCCCGACCAGACAAAATGTAATGCTACATGTATTAATAGTTCATTGTTGTTCTACACAAGCCGTAAAACACTACGTCAGCTGTTTACTCAGACTTCGCCCAAATTAACTTAACCCTCTTTTATTTTTTTCTTACAGGCCTGTGGAAATAATGACCTTATTTTAAAGTTATACACCAATAACAAGAAAGACAACATAATTAAAAGTAGAAAATGGGTTGTTTGTTCATGTCGTGTGTGTGTAGTCGGAAACGGTATTTACTGGGCTCATGTCAACTAGTATGTGTGTGTGTAGTCGGAAACAGTATTTACTGGGCTCAGGTTAACTGGTATGCGTGTGTGTAGTCGGAAAGAGTACTTACTGGGTTCAGGTTAACTGGTGAGTGTGTGTGTAGTCGGAAAGAGTATTTACTGGGCTCAGGTTAACTGGTGTGTGTGTGTGTAGTCGGAAAGAGTATTTACTGGGCTCATGTCAACTAGTATGTGTGTGTGTAGTCGGAAAGAGTATTTACTGGGCTCAGGTTAACTGGTATGTGTGTGTGTAGTCGGAAAGAGTACTTACTGGGTTCAGGTTAACTGGTGAGTGTGTGTGTAGTCGGAAAGAGTATTTACTGGGCTCAGGTTAACTGGTGTGTGTGTGTGTAGTCGGAAAGAGTACTTACTGGGTTCAGGTTAACTGGTGTGTGTGTGTGTAGTCGGAAAGAGTATTTACCGGGATCAGGTTAACTGGTCTGTGTGTGTAGTCGGAAAGAGTATTTACCGGGTTCAGGTTAACTGGTGTGTGTGTGTAGTCGGAAAGAGTACTTACTGGGTTCAGGTTAACTGGTGTGTGTGTGTGTAGTCGGAAAGAGTATTTACCGGGTTCAGGTTAACTGGTCTGTGTGTGTAGTCGGAAAGAGTATTTACTGGGCTCAAGTTAACTGGTCTGTGTGTGTAGTCGGAAAGAGTATTTACTGGGTTCAGGTTAACTGGTGTGTGTGTGTGTAGTCGGAAAGAGTACTTACTGGGTTCAGGTTAACTGGTGTGTGTGTGTGTAGTCGGAAAGAGTATTTACCGGGATCAGGTTAACTGGTCTGTGTGTGTAGTCGGAAAGAGTATTTACCGGGTTCAGGTTAACTGGTCTGTGTGTGTAGTCGGAAAGAGTATTTACTGGGTTCAAGTTAACTGGTCTGTGTGTGTAGTCGGAAAGAGTATTTACTGGGTTCAGGTTAACTGGTCTGTGTGTGTAGTCGGAAAGAGTATTTACTGGGTTCAGGTTAACTGGTCTGTGTGTGTAGTCGGAAAGAGTATTTACTGGGCTCATGTCAACTGGTATGTGTGTGTGTAGTCGGAAAGAGTATTTACTGGGCTCAGGTTAACTGGTGTGTGTGTGTGTAGTCGGAAAGAGTACTTACTGGGTTCAGGTTAACTGGTGAGTGTGTGTGTAGTCGAAAAGAGTATTTACTGGGCTCAGGTTAACTGGTGTGTGTGTGTGTAGTCGGAAAGAGTACTTACTGGGTTCAGGTTAACTGGTGTGTGTGTGTGTGTAGTCGGAAAGAGTATTTACCGGGATCAGGTTAACTGGTCTGTGTGTGTAGTCGGAAAGAGTATTTACCGGGTTCAGGTTAACTGGTGTGTGTGTGTAGTCGGAAAGAGTACTTACTGGGTTCAGGTTAACTGGTGTGTGTGTGTGTAGTCGGAAAGAGTATTTACCGGGTTCAGGTTAACTGGTCTGTGTGTGTAGTCGGAAAGAGTATTTACTGGGTTCAAGTTAACTGGTCTGTGTGTGTAGTCGGAAAGAGTATTTACTGGGTTCAGGTTAACTGGTGTGTGTGTGTGTAGTCGGAAAGAGTACTTACTGGGTTCAGGTTAACTGGTGTGTGTGTGTGTAGTCGGAAAGAGTATTTACCGGGATCAGGTTAACTGGTCTGTGTGTGTAGTCGGAAAGAGTATTTACCGGGTTAAGGTTAACTGGTCTGTGTGTGTAGTCGGAAAGAGTATTTACTGTCAGTTAACTGGTCTGTGTGTGTAGTCGGAAAGAGTATTTACTGGGTTCAGGTTAACTGGTCTGTGTGTGTAGTCGGAAAGAGTATTTACTGGGTTCAGGTTAACTGGTCTGTGTGTGTAGTCGGAAAGAGTATTTACTGGGCTCATGTCAACTGGTATGTGTGTGTGTGTAGTCGGAAAGAGTATTTACTGGGTTCAGGTTAACTGGTGTGTGTGTGTGTGTGTAGTCGGAAAGAGTACTTACTGGGTTCAGGTTAACTGGTGTGTGTGTGTGTAGTCGGAAAGAGTATTTACTGGGCTCAGGTTAACTGGTGTGTGTGTGTGTAGTCGGAAAGAGTACTTACTGGGTTCAGGTTAACTGGTGTGTGTGTGTGTGTAGTCGGAAAGAGTACTTACTGGGTTCAGGTTAACTGGTGTGTGTGTGTGTGTGTAGTCGGAAAGAGTACTTACTGGGTTCAGGTTAACTGGTGTGTGTGTGTGTGTAGTCGGAAAGAGTATTTACTGGGCTCAGGTTAACTGGTGTGTGTGTGTGTGTAGTCGGAAAGAGTACTTACTGGGTCCAGGTTAACTGGTGTGTGTGTGTGTAGTCGGAAAGAGTACTTACTGGGTTCAGGTTAACTGGTGTGTGTGTGTGTAGTCGGAAAGAGTATTTACCGGGATCAGGTTAACTGGTCTGTGTGTGTAGTCGGAAAGAGTATTTACTGGGTTCAGGTTAACTGGTCTGTGTGTGTAGTCGGAAAGAGTACTTACTGGGTTCAGGTTAACTGGTGTGTGTGTGTGTGTGTAGTCGGAAAGAGTATTTACTGGGCTCAGGTTAACTGGTGTGTGTGTGTGTGTGTAGTCGGAAAGAGTACTTACTGGGTTCAGGTTAACTGGTGTGTGTGTGTGTAGTCGGAAAGAGTACTTACTGGGTTCAGGTTAACTGGTGTGTGTGTGTGTAGTCGGAAAGAGTATTTACCGGGATCAGGTTAACTGGTCTGTGTGTGTAGTCGGAAAGAGTATTTACTGGGTTCAGGTTAACTGGTCTGTGTGTGTAGTCGGAAAGAGTATTTACTGGGTTCAGGTTAAGAGTCGGAAAGAGTATTTACCGGGATCAGGTTAACTGGTGTGTGTGTGTGTGTGTCGTCGGAAAGAGTATTTACCAGGCTCAGGTTAACTGGTGTGTGTGTGTGTGTATATATATATACTTTCTGTTCAAGTTTATGTTGCTAACTATACTTCTAAGTTTCTTCAAATTATAAAGGTTACTACTACAAAGAAAATGAATGAAAATTGTAAATCAGATACTCTGTACATAACAAGATCACTAGATGGCGCTTTGATGGCTAAAGCTTTGGCTTCAAAATAATAAAATGTTAGCACTAAATTTTTCAGTAACTATTTCAGAGTTGCACATGAATCAAAGCATAACTTATTCTTTAATTCAAAACACAAGATCTGTCGTTTCAAATAATTGTGGTAGTTGTAAGTTATACTGTGGATCTGGAGCCAGACTGAAGAGATAAAAATATAAATCCAGTCCTAGACACGAGCTAATTGAAAAATAGCTACAGTCTGAGAAGTCAAACGTTACAAACAACAAATGATACCTCTTGTAGTTTTTTCATACATTTTTATCGTAAACATTTGAAGAAGACTTTTTTACATATATACACACTTTTTCGAGGTATGTAGATAACGCTCACATTGTTTGTATCAATGTGTTATAATGTATCAAGTAGCAATAACAGTAAATTTCGACATTGTTCTTGGGAGATTAGGCGTGGTAAGTTTTATTGTGTAATTAAAAATGGTTGAAGACATGTGACGTTTGAAGGACTAGTATTAACAGATGAATTTCTGATAAGAAAGGCTATAACTCGTGTAGTTTTCTATTTAAAAGGAAAAACTTGAACACGACTGCGATAAAAACTATTAAAATCGTGGAAGATACAAGTTAATCACGTTTATATGGATAAATTATCTACAGAAGTTATTTGTTACACAGAAGAAATTTAGTAACCGGGAAGCTGAAAAGTATTAGAAACATAGTTAAAACAAGTTATGTTGAACATGAAAATCATGCCAGACAAATTACGTCTTGAATTTACATTTTCATGTACCTTATGAAAACTTTTTATATTTATTACTTCTCTATTCTTTCTATTTAACTAGTTATTTTTCCATACACATATCAATGATCTCCTATAGAGAAATTTATGATCTAAGTTTAAGTCGACAAAATTAACCATATAGTATCACACAGCGATAACAAATTAACCATATAGTACAAGTTTTATTTTAATATTTTTATATTGATAAAAAAAAAACTTAAGCAACTTCTAAATTAGAAAGTAAACTTAAATATTTTCACACACGTCAGACAAATTTAACGCTGCTCTAGTATGTGAATTATGTTCACAAGATGCTGTCTCTGATACGTGAATATAACTATTTCTGTTGAGTCTTGCAATTAATTTTTCGGCCCCACGCTAGTACAGCGGTATGTCTCCGGATTTACAACACTAAAATCAGCGGTTCGATTCCGCTCGGTGGGCTTAACAGATAGCCCGATGTAGCTTTGCTATAAGAAAAACAAACAAACATTAATTTTTCGCCATCTTTATACATATATTCCATTTAAATATTACATTTTCTTTACTTAGCTCTTCACAACAAAAAATAGCAAAGTGAATGTCACGAGTTAACAATAACATCGTGGTGATAATGTAGCACAATAATCGCCATTAGGTGACGTCTTTTAATAATTATAAAATTCCAAGGAATTCTTGTTTTACAGTGATCAGCACTTGCATAATTTTTCACAATTAATAGAAAACGTCTTTGATTTTTAAATTGCTTGATTAACGAACGACACTTCAAACAGTTAATCTCAGTTAGAAGGAAGGTCGAATGTATAAATTAAAATTATTGTTAATGTAGTTTTCAATCCTTTTAAATAATTACTTCGTAATTTACGTGGGCGTAACACACGTTTACTTGGAATGTTGTTGCAAGACATAACGTGATAACAATAGATTTTTCTCATCCCTGGCATCATACACCTGGTAGTTTTTACAGCAATCGTCTGACGTCCTGCAGCGCCGCCTACACGTATCGCGACGAGAAAGGATGACAAATAGCGGTATACGGCATGCATATTAATGAATAAGTATAACATGGGTCGTAAACCCGACAGGCGCGTACATCCGCCATCATAATTCAAATACACTGTTCAGTTTCGGACACCCTTGTATTGTTATTACTGGCAGGTTCAAGATGTTATACTTAGATATTACTAGAGCGTGCAGAGTCCTGGTGGTGCAGTATGGTATTACTAGCGCATAGATAGCTCTGGGGGTCCATTAAGGTACTAGTAAACCATACGTACTTCTAGTGGTTCATTACGGTATTACTAGAGCATACAGACTCCTGGCCATACACTATAAGTATTATTAAGGCAAACGGGCTCCTGGTGGTATACTAAAGGTTTTAATACAAAAGGGCTCCTAGTAAACCATTGGTGGTATTAGGTTGTGGGTAGGCCAGTGGTGGTACAATATGGCATTGATAGTGCAAATAGACTTCTGGAGGTACATTAAAGAAAAAAGTATTTCATTTAAAATCAGAAAATATGTTCACTAAATCACCATCTATAATTCCTGCATATATAAAATTAATCATTTTACCAAAAAAGTTTCAGCATTTGACACGATAGCAAATCTGATCTACATAATAGTACCTAATAACAGGTTAACACGTTTTAAATTGTACCATTTTCTAAACAATTGGATTACAGAGCATACCGCAAGTTGAACTGGAACATTCTGAATTGAATTCCTAAAGATAGAAATCGTTTTGTTGCCAGAAAATAACAATCCAATCAACTTTACTCACTGGAACCAGAATCATTTTCTGGGTGAATGGCGCCAGTGTCTTGTGCAGGTGGGCCATAATATCGGATCGTTCAATGTGCAAATTTTACTGTGATAGCTTCTCAGGGGTAATATTCAGCTTGAGAAAGGTTAACGATGTTGTCGGGTTTTGCAGTAAACGCAATAACGAACGCGTACCCACCCATTTTAACTAAGGACATAACACAACTTCTGCTCAGGAATGTTAAATATAACACCCATTTCATAACGAAGAAAAACATCGAAACTACCTTGTACACTTTTTTAGCAAAAGTTATAAAACAGCACGTTTCAAATTCCATCAAGTCACGTTTAAATACAGTTTTTAAAAAAAATACAAGAACTGAGTACCTAAGACTAGTTCCATGTTATTATTACTAGTAGACATCATACTGAACCTAAGACTAGTTCCATGTTATTATTACTAGTAGACATCATACTGAACCTAAGACTAGTTCCATGTTATTATTACTAGTAGACATCATACTGAACCTAAGACTAGTTCCATGTTATTATTACTAGTAGACATCATACTGAACCTAAGACTAGTTCCATGTTATTATTACTAGTAGACATCATACTGAACCTAAGACTAGTTTCATGTTATTATTGCTATAGACATCATACTGAACCTAAGACTAGTTCCATGTTATTATTACTAGTAGACATCATACCAAACCTAAGACTAGTTCCATGTTATTATTACTAGTAGACATCATACCAAACCTAAGACTAGTTCCATGTTATTATTACTAGTAGACATCATACTGAACCTAAGACTAGTTCCATGTTATTATTACTAGTAGACATCATACTGAACCTAAGACTAGTTTCATGTTATTATTGCTATAGACATCATACTGAACCTAAGACTAGTTCCATGTTATTATTACTAGTAGACATCATACCAAACCTAAGACTAGTTCCATGTTATTATTACTAGTAGACATCATACTGAACCTAAGACTAGTTCCATGTTATTATTACTAGTAGACATCATACTGAACCTAAGACTAGTTCCATGTTATTATTACTAGTAGACATCATACTGAACCTAAGACTAGTTCCATGTTATTATTGCTATAGACATCATACTGAACCTAAGACTAGTTCCATGTTATTATTACTAGTAGACATCATACCAAACCTAAGACTAGTTCCATGTTATTATTACTAGTAGACATCATACTGAAATGTGTATTACAAACGCAAATGTATTTTATTTAATTTTGTTTTACTTTCACGAGATATAGATTAACTATTTCTCTAAGTAAAACATTGCTTTAATCAAAAAATTAATATATATATCATTATTAGAATTTAAATATTACATTATTCTCTAATTTTTTAAACTTATTAAACAAGAATCGAAATATTTGAAGGGTCACTTACGTTTGTTGAACTTTCAAAGAAAGCTGAACTGTTCTTTCTAGTTACCTCGATTGACAGAGCAAATGACTGGAGATCACATTTTAAACCCACATTTTCTGGACCTTACGTCCATTGTGTTCGTTTTATACTGACCATTGTAAAAGTCAATCTGGTGATTACAGTGTATCATAAACCCGTATTTTCTGGACTTTAGGTCCACTGAGTTAGTTTTATAACGAACATTATAAAAGTTGATCTAGTGATTACAGTGTATCACAAACCATTCATTCTATTCATCTTAAAAACTTACCGAGGTATAACTTAGACTATTTAAATTATGTTGTGTTGAGAATGCTTATATGTCTCCAGAATAAACATCTATCTTAGTTAACTTAATATACGTTCAGTCTGCACAAAAATCCATACCCGTTGTTTTAAGCTTAGTGATTCACACAGACCATGTTTATCGACTGACAATGAAAGTCTCAGTTCAAAAGATCTCCTCATACTTGAAGTGCAAAGAACGTTAAGTATTTGGTTTAACTGCATACTTCAACTTACGAAACTTTGTTTTACATTCTATAAATACTTATGCTAAAATTGGGAATTAATGTTCTCCAATTGAAATAACACCGCCATTGGAGTTTTTAGGTTACACGATCAAGATGTGAAGCGAAGTGAAAGGAAGTTATATTTTTAATTACATTTCAGAAGAAATTTCAAACTCATTTCATACAGCACGTTAACTGTCGTATTAATTAAAGAAATAAAAGTATGTCGAACGCTCACGTAGAGTACATACGAGGGCTGTTCAAAAAATACGCGGACTGTTTGAATTGTGCGGCTCCAGTTGGTTCCAGGGAAATCCGCTTGGTGTCGCTAGGTTCGCACAGATCAGCTGATTACGACGCCATTTCCCGATTGCAGATATCTTCATTTGTGTATTAGCTACGCGGTTTTAAGTGAAGTGCGATTTTTTCGTTTGGCGGATTTCAGAATGAATGACCTGAAGGAGCAACGACTCACTGTGAAATTTTGTGTTAAACTTGGAAACTCTGCGACTGAAACTTTTGCTATGCTTAACACGGCTTACGGTGATGTTGCTATGAATCGTACGGCATGTTTCAAGTGGCATGAACGTTTTAAGGATGGTCGACAGTCCATTGAAGATGATGAGCGTCCTGGACGTCCTTCCACGTCAACTGACGACCCACACGTCGACAAAATCAACACCCTGGTGCGGACATATCGACGTCTGACTGTCAGGGAGCTTGCTGAAGAGTGTGGGATATCAGTTGGATCTTGTTACGAGATTTTGACCGAAAAATTGAAGATGCACCGCGTTGCTGCGAAATTTGTGCCTCAGAACTCGTGCGTTTTTGGCCAAACACTCGATCACTGTTCTTCCCCACCCCCCTACTCACCTGACGTTGCTCCTTGCGATTTTTTCTTGTTCCCCAAACTCAAAAGACCCTTGAAAGGAAGAAGATTTGAGACGATTCCCGAGATTAAGGCAAATGCGACGAAGGAGCTGGAGGACATTACAAAAGAAGCGTACCAGGACTGTTTCAACAAGTGGAAACACCGTTGGGATAAGAGTACTTTGAAGGGATCCCAGACCTGTAACTTCTAAATAAAGTACATTTTGTTTTATGACGTCAGTCCGCGTATTTTTTGAACAGCCCTCGTAGTGTTATTTCGTCCATTCTTCGTGTCTAGACTTCCCTGCACAGTTCGGCCGTTAGTTACATAGAAACTGAGGAGGAAGACCGAAACATTTTAATATACCTGCATGATTCTTGATAGTCGATCAAACACAGTAATTTATATTTATACAACGCAATTCAATATAAACTTAATTATAAGAATGCCCTTAGCAATTTAAAGTATGGCTTATCTGGTCCACGTTTTATAGCAAAAATTAAGGGCAGAAGTAGCTATGATGTTAAATTACTTTTAACGCAACCTAACAAGTACTAAAATAATAGACACAACTTACACATCTAAAACGAAAACAACTAGCACATCGTCTTTTTAATTTTATTCGTTTTAAAATATTCCATTCATAATTTTTTTATTTCAAAGTGATAATGTCATTGATAGTTTTTGTATTTAATGAAATATTGAAATTATATGGCACTTTTATTACTGAAGCGAACAATGATCTTTAAAAACAAGATTAGGCTTATCTTAAGGTAATGGCGATGTTTGTGTAGGATCCTTAAACAGCACTTTGTAAACATTATTAAAAGGCACAAAATGTGTGGTATGTTATTTCAGTTATAGTTGAAAATTACTGTAAATACAGCAAGTTCAAACTACACATATTGTACACATATATGAATGATAAGTTTAGTTTACACTTGTCAAAACTTTAGACATTGTTAATACATTTCTTTGGTTGAATTCTTAGTTGCCCTGGAGACTTGACGTACTTCATTACAACGCTAATTTATTATGCATGATTTGCTGTTACTTTTGTTTTCATGTGGGGAATATAATAGCATTACGTGTAATAAACATATTTCTCGACACCTAAATTTCGTGATTTCTATTATGCTATTGTAACGTGTTCTATGGTTGGGCTGATTCTTTTGGATTGTTTAATTGAAGCAATGCCAATTCCGTTTCGCGTGATGATAACTGGTTTATTTTTTTATTAGATACTTTCCACAACTACGTTCACTTGCAGGCCTAATATCCTAAATAAATTTTTCAACATAACTCCGCAACTAAATGTATGCCTAACTTCAAATACTTGTTTCAATATAAATTGCGAGACGTACGCTTAACTTGCTTCCAAACCTGTGTAATTCCTCAGTTACTTGATGGAGTAACTGAATATACGTGATAACTTTCACTACTAACACTGAAATGAATCATTCATTGAGCACTTCACTAACTTATGAATTGCTTATTGAATCACTGTTTCACATTACTTCTGTTAGTATCGTAGCCGTTTTCTACTCACTACATAAATTTCAAAGATCGAAGCGTCATGTGATACACTTAAAATAAAATAATGAAAATAAAGCTACAAAAATACACAATTCGAAAAAAAGAATAAAAAAGGCAGTATTAATAAATCCCTAGACATACATAGTTAGTTTAGCATATGTGACTTTATGTATAAATACAGCAAAATTCGTATTTCATTTTTAGTGAAAGTTTTGAAGTAAATATAAATGATTGATTATTTAAGGCACAATTCAATGAGTAGAGGGCAAAGTTCGAAGTGATAACAAATAAAAAAGGATAATTCAAAAACCAATTTACTCAGTCTAAATAGATTTTTTCTCATTAATATATGTATATTTTAAATTATCTAATAGATTAACAGTTTAAGCATTTATCACTGGAATAGTGGATTTCCTTCTCATCTATGTAAAAAAAAAAAAAAAAGGTTTACTTATTTTTAGTGAGATATGTTCACTTACATTTGCAAGTTCAGTTCAAATTTATACATTTTCCCAAACAATTTAATTCGGTTATCTGAGCGTAAATTGAAAATCATCCATCCCTTATAATAAATGTTTTAGAACTACTGCTTGTATTTGTGTTATCCACAGTAATTAAACGGCGTCAATGAAGGATAACCCTTAGTAATTTAGCTGAGGAAATTTTGGGTGAGACCGACTGTCAGATAGGCAAACATACAAATAACAGCAGATTCGATCAAGAAAAAAATGCGACTGTTCTGTGGTTGAAAACTTGTTAATTTTTAAGTTGCGTGAGAAATAAACAGATGGGATACATTTGAAGAACAGCAAAAACAATCTTTCTTTAAGAACAACAGCATAAAACCAATGTTCGTACTTGTATAGATAAGTGAAGGATCGTCTCTACTGAATCAATGAATTGGTCGCCAGCTTTCCCACCCTGAAGCTAAAATGTTGAATTATTACAATGAAAAACAAGTAAGATGGAACAAAGAAAGCATGCTTGGATTCAACAGATAAATTGTCATTGTAGTCCATCAACGGCATCGTCACATGACCTGTTTACTCCCAACGCAACATTGGTTTAGCTGTTACATTTAGCCACCGTCACAACTAAGTAGCAAAGGATATATCAGTACTAAATCCCTTTACAGAATGTTATACACTACTTCAACATCCTCTAGTGGCATTATTTACTATAGAGAATGAAGAAACAAGTAATTAGCGCAAGATACTCTTGATGACTTGTAGGAACACGTGTTGCTGCTGTTACAGCACGGAAACTAAATAACTGAAAAATATCTCTATATCACTGACGCAGGTAAAAACATGTGATATGTTTGTATACCACCGTCACGGTTTCATATATGAGTGGGCTGAGGATTCTTGTACAATAGATGTCTTTGACTTGCTGGCGATAAATTCGACAATAAACTGACAGCACACACTCTGCTTGTTTTAAAATAATATATTCAAACTATGTACACTACGGATATCACAGTTGTATCTCAAACTTTAAATAGTTCTCTTTGTATTGTCAAAAGTCCATCTAGACTCATTCAATTACTTTAGAGGCCCGGCATATCCAGGGTTAAGGCATTCGACTAGTAATCTGAGAGTCGCGGGTTCGAATCTCGGTCGCACTAATCCCGGTGGGGACGTTATAATGTGACGGTCAATCCCCCTATTCGTTGGTAAAACAGTAGCTCAAGAGTTGGTGGTGAGTGATGATGACTAGTTGCCTTCCCTCTTGTCTTACACTACTAAACTAGGGACAGCTAGCGCAGATAGCCCTCGAGTAGCTTTGCGCGAAATTCAAAACAAACAATGAGGCCTCTGAAATTTTCTGTAAAGTGCGCGAATGGCGCTGAGTAAATAATACTCTGTTGAGGTAACGTGAAGAAAAGTACTAAAGATACGAGTAACGTGACGACAACAATATTTGTAAACCATGACAATAATTCAATCGCAAATACAACTTCGACACTTACCGAGTTACATAACCAAACTTGTCTTAACTACACATTTAAAATGATTAACTTTTAGTTGTCTTGTTATAAAAAACTAAACAATCAATAAATATTAACTCGCAAAATAAATTTGAAAATAATGCTTACACAAAACAGTCTTGTGTGTGTGTGTGTTTTCTTTTAGCAAAGCCACAAAGGCTATCTGCTCAGCCCACCGAGGGAATCGAACCCCTGATTTTAGCGTTGTAAATCGGGAGACATACCGCTGTACTAGCGGGGGGCTGAAACAGTGTTCTATATCCAAGAATCACATAACCACTTTTCACCATTGTGTTTTAAGGTGGAACTGAGGGGGGTTGAAACAGTGTTGTATATCCAAGAATCACATAACCACTTTTCACCATTGTGTTTTAAGGTGGAACTGAGGGGGGCTGAAACAGTGTTGTATATCCAAGAATCACATAACCACTTTTCACCATTGTGTTTTAAGGTGGAACTGATTGAAAATTTTATGTTCGGTATTTTCTTGGTAGACAGTACACATTTAACTTTGTTCAACATTTAGCAGTAAAGAACAGAACAATGGTCACAAAGAAAAAATTATTAATTTCGTTTACCAAATCGCGTCATTTGTTTGTTTAAACGCGAAGCTGCAGAGTAGACTATATGCATTAGGTTCACAAATCCAACATTTTATAGATATATTCTCAAACTTGCCAGTGAGCTATCGAGAGCAGACGGTAAAAAAAAAAAAATATTTCTTAAACACATCTAATATTAACAGATAAACGAGGCCGTTCTCCATATAAATTTCGAACGAATAGATTTGCAAATTGAAAAACCGGTACAGTCTAGCCCTTATCCATAATGTATGTGTTTTCTGATAGCAAAGCCACATCGGGTTATCTACTGAACTCATCGAGGGGAATCGAACCCCTGATTTTAACGTTGTAAATTCATAGACTTACCGCTGTGCTAGCGGGGGGAGGGATCCTTATCCATCATATCGACATGTTTCTTATAAATTTGATATATAACTATATTAAATATATTGAACTCTTCCAAAATATTTCTAAATAATTTAACATTGGGATTGTTTTTAAAATAATATAAATTGATTTTTAGGTTATAAATATAAAATAAATGAGTAAATATTGTCAAATTACACATCCAAGAAATTTGGAATCGGATGAAGCGATTTATCTTAAAAAAGGCTACCTCATCTGTATTTAGTTAAGAATGTGTCAGACTTCCAAACACACTACTTTTAGGTTTTCGTATTAGCTGGAAACTTTTTTATAAATATTTTTGTGAAAATTAATGGAACATAGAAGTTTTTGTGGTTTTTTTCCCATTAGATAATCATGAAATTCAGTACCTGACTGTGTAAAGTGTGTCTTGACTATGAACGCTACCTTAACTATCTCCACAATTAAATATGTACAGACCTTGGTTTCTCACCACACACAGAGAGAACTTTGGAGAGAATTTGTGGGCAGAAGAATTCGTGTTACAACAACGAATAAGTCAAGGGTGCCTATTATATTTGTGATTCATTGTGATTGACCGTTTAGTGTTTTTTATCATAAAATCGAGACGTTTGGTGCATCCCGAGAACTTTTTTGTGACACACTGGGACAAACTATTTGTTTTGTTTTGTTTTTGAATTTCGCACAAAGCTAGCCGTCCCTAATTTAGCAGTATAAGATTAGAAGGAAGGCAGCTAGTCATCACCACCCACCGCCAACTGGTGGGCTACTATTTCACCAACGAATAGTGAGATTGACCGTAACATTATAATGCCCCACGGCTGAAAGGGCGAGCATGTTTGGTGCAACCGGGACAAACTAACAAAAATCTTAACTGTCCGGACAAAACTGGAACGTCTAGCGACGCTATATAAATTCAGACATATTCATCCTGGCCCAGCATGGCCAAACGCGTTAAGGCTTGCGACTCGTAATCCGAGGGTCGCGGGTTTGCATCCCCGTCGCGCCAAACATGCTCGCCCTTTCAGCCGTGGGGGCGTTATAATGTGACGGTCAATCCCACTATTCTTTGGTAAAAGAGTAGCCCAAGAGTTGGCGGTGGGTGGTGATGACTAGCTGCCTTCCCTCTAGTCTTACACTGCTAAATTAGGGACGGCTAGCACAGATAGCCCTCGAGTAGCTTTGTGCGAAATTCAAACACAAAAACAAACATATTCATCCATCTGTTTATGCGTGGCACTTAAGCGGATAACATTCTCCAGAAAATAAGTGTTAGTTTTGTGAAATGTAAATTGTTCAAACTTCTATTTAAAGGAACCGACTTTGTGCATAATAAATCTGTTGTAAGTTTCATCAGACAGTGACGGTAGAAAAAACAAGAGGGAATCTGTAGTAGATGCGGCATTTGAAGTTATTTTAGGTTGGGTTAAAGTAATTTAATCTGAGACCTATGGCGTGGGAAAGTATGTCAATCGAAAGTCCAAAACTGTAATTAGATCTTAAATCGGTCAAGAAATGACGGAGCTACGAATTTGTACTTGAAAAAACAAAAAACAAACAAACTCAGAGCCATTCTATGAGCCGATATGCCGCGGCTAAAGATTAATTAGGAAACATTATTGACTTTTGTTTGTATTAATGTGTACAAAATTCATTACATTATAAAGTTAACAAAATCGAGTTCATTCACTCAGTAATATATATTTGCCCATTGGTGGCTCCGTAGTCAGTGTGAATACTTGTAACATTAAAAATTAGATTTCGATACTGGCGGTGTTTACAACGCATGGTGTAGTCTTGTGCTTAACAATAAACAAGGAATTCGTCCCTACATAAATATAACTTCATTTTGTGTAAGAAAAATCCTAGGTTATCATTATGAGGATAATTTCAGAAAACCTAATTAAATATAAATTTACTTTATGATATGTAGAATAATAAAAGTGTTCGATCCTTTATAAACAACTCATGAAAAATTGTTCTTACAAGAGATTGGATTTTATTTTAGCCAAGAAAAAGGCATAAGGGTCCGTCACTTATTGTTGCCATCTTTTGAGTAATTTTTGAACTTCTATAGCCGTAGGAAACATCACAGGTTTAAAATAGAAGAATACTTGCTATGACGTATCGTAAACAACATAGGTACTTGTATCTTATTCATGAGCCACGTATTCAAAAGAGGGAAGAGGCTAGTCCTGTCTAGGAACATCAAGTTTAAAATAAAGGAGTATTTGTTGTGGTGTACCGTAAACAATATATATATCATATGAAACATGTTTTTCAAAAACTGGGAAACGGCTATTCGTGTCTGAGAAACCTCTCAAAACTTCTGAGATTACCATAAATAACGTAGTCATTCGTTCATCTTGTTTTACAAAATTAATGAAATTTAAACACTAAAGTGTAAGCCTAGAAATATATTTGTCTAGTGTAAAATTTTTGTCTTGGTAATTACCTCAAGTTCATATCCCGGTTTTGTCTACTATGCAGTATTTAACTTAAAAACATATTATATGCCATTCTTGCGATACTGTGTGTATTAGATGAATACGTTTAAATATAGATTACATTAGTTTACTTAAAAACAAACTATAGACTCGGCATTGACTTTGGTTTTAGTATTTTAGCTGAATAAACAATATCACTAACATCCACTGTTTAGTTAAGATTCGAGTAGTTTCTATTGTAAAAGAACGAATATGATTGCTAATAATAAATAGTGGTTAACTTTGGATTTTTACATGAAACACTGAAATCCCAATGTTGCATAGGATTGGAAGTAAAATGTGGTTGGGATATGGAGTCGCACATGGTATAAAACATTTCTGAAATAACATGGCAGTTTCACAGAACTAATAAAAGAATTATTATCTGGAAGAACCTCGCATCGCAAATATCTTAAACCCTTAGTGTGTGTTGCCATCTATTGTTAATATTTTTTATTACCAGTGAAATACGAAACTCATCGTCTCTTTGAACAACTCCATATCTAACTTTTCTAAGTATTTTTTAATTTTAAAAACGAGTTTGTTTTCTAAAGAGGTAAGCACAACATTGACAATAGATATTATAATAAGCGACGCCAGCAGTTAATATAAACAGAAAAAAATGCATACTTTAAAAGTTCTGAGGTTTTGAATACATAAAGTATTGAACTAAGCCTAAATTTGTCGTTTAAAAAGGCTTCAACTTTCGCCAAACTACGTGTTTACGAATTAGTTAAGTTTCATTGTGTAAATATTACGTCCTCCCGATATATTATTAATAAATTGTTGTTAATAACTTATCTATGTACTTTTTAGCTGAAATGATAAGAAATTGATATTTGTACATTTCATTGAAGCGTACGTATATTTTCCGCTACAGATATTTCCATTTGGATTACACCATTGTGTTCATGGATAGAAGATTAACATGTAATGTCTGTGGCTATACTAACGTGTGAACTTAATTACACTTAATAGTTAAAGAGATAAACGTAAGCAACAAACTACTATACCTCCAGTTAGTTTTTTCAATAATATTAGCTTCATTTGGCGGAAAAACATTGATACAAAGCCTTATTATATCTGTGGGAAAATGTTGTTCACGAGAAGTTGTTATTTTAAAAAAACATAATCTGCTGAACACCTGCACTGAAGCGCTACAATTAATGGTCAAATATATGTGTGCATTTCTGTCACATATTTACATTCGCTTGTTTCTTACACTTGTGAATAGTAAGAGTTTAGATAATTTACAGAGAATAACCAGTTTAAGATACATGATGAACCAATGGCATTTCGATAACGTATGAATTTTTAATTTATTCAATTTAGCATATTTATAAACATTAAAATTTAAAGTTATGAAGCTGATAATTTTAAGAAACAAATCATAACAATAAACAACTTTTATTTAATTATAATAAATCAATTGCTAGTTCAGAAAATAATGTTATCGTGCAGTTTACTGAGGTCGCTTGGTGGGACAGCGATAATTTTAGAGACTTACAAAGCTGAAATTCCAGATTCGATTCCTTGTGGAGGAGATAGCAGATGGCAGAATGTAGCTCTGCTCTATAACAAAGAAATGGATTACAAACACTGCAGTAACGTTACCTAATTAATCATTCTTTTTCTAAGCAGAATTATGTTTGGGAAGTTTGAAAACTTTCGAGAATAAAGAACGATAAGTAATTAGGAACTATAAGCACTTTAATATATCTTTAAACTGTAAACAACAGAATAATTAATTTGTATAAATATTATAAAAGCAAACAAACCTTAATGAATGTTTATCGTTAAAAACAACTAGCATGATTAACTGACAGTTCAAATTGTTCGAAATCAAATAATATTTCAAGTTACAGTAGTGAGGAACACAATAATAATCAGAAGAAAAACTGAAGTAATAAGAAACCATATTTTATATAAAACTCATGACTGATCTTTTACTAACAAGTTTTTAAAAATTATCACGAATTAACATATTTAAATATATACTGGATATTATGTTCTGTTTTTTATCGTAAGTCATAATTTCATTTTTTACTTTGCGTCAGTGTATTTGGTTTGGGTATTATAGGATATCTATGGGTAATTAATGTAACGTGACAGACGTAAACCTACTAAACCAATAGGCCTTAAATTTGTGATCACGTTGACTACAAATTCATACCCTCCATACAGTAATTATTATTGGTGAGAGGAACAGTTGTAATGTATATTATATTATATTACTACGCTAAATAACATTGCAAAAACTGTAAAAATTACATATTTTACAATCTAATCTACAACAAGATATAGAAATTAATATTTGATAAATAATGGTGATAAATAACAACTACGTCTTTGAGAACCTAAGTGGAAAAAGAAAGCTTTCAGTAATTTTACATAAAACAGCGATTTCTTCATACAGATGATGATTTAAGAAGCAGTAAAAATCATGACCGTCACTGTAATGTAATTATCAATCCAGCACTTTAGCTTCATTAGTATAATGGTTAGATGAAACGGAAGTCTAAGACTGTTTCGTTTTTTAGAAATATGTCTTCAGGTACTAAGAGAGTCCCATACTGTCTATAAAAACAATCCCACACAGACTGTTTGTCACGAAATAACAATCGTTACGTAAAAGTACTTGAGCTGAAAGATGTCGGACCAGTTTCCACTGAACATGAAGCACATTACACGAATCATTAATGAGTTTAATTAATTGAAGCCAAAACTAATCCTGATGGCGGAGACCACTTATTTTAGAGAGAACGTCAGAATCCCCTGTAATCAGATGTCTCCTACACACACTTCTGGGGATAGAGATCCTAAAAAATACATGAAATTCTAGTCAGAAGGCCAAAAATACTAATGGCTTGAAACATCGAAAGACAATCTGTTCCATGTCTGTTTAATCTCTGAATATAATCGCGATTTCTAGACAACGCTTCCTTTCTGATTAGGTTTGGGTAATTGTGCGAGTTTTCTGTACATTTGGGAGTTGACAAAGCGAGGGTAAGAATCTCTGTGCATGAGGGTGTATATTTGGAGTTGGGCTTCGTCAAAGGTGTGAGGTGTGGGTTCCACCATGTTGTTGTTGATGATTTCTCGAACTCGTGAGTCCAAGCTCACCTGTTAGTAGGAAATGAAGTTTTACATTTATCCTTTGAACACGCGTGTTAATAGTATTGACAGACTGTGTAAACAAAGTAAAAACATTAACAATTTTAATAGATCAGAGCTACATATGGAGTTAAGTGAGTCCAGTTTCTTTATGAAACACAGAAGAGAAGAGAACTTAATGACCTACGTGCACTATTTTTTCTTCCCTCCCTTTTATTTAAAGTCAGTAATTGTAGGATTGTGCACATAGAAGCTGTGCACATAAACACAATTTCACATATAAAGATCAAAGTTTAGTACTTTAAAAAATCTCAGTAATACCTGAATGCAGGACTCTCTTCTAGTAGAGTTTACTTACCTTAATGTATTTTTTGTTCTTTTAAAATTCGTTAGTTTTGTTATTTTGAAAGATTAAGACAAAAAGAACTTATCTGACAAGAACAGCCATCTAGTGGTAGGAACTAAAACTATAAATATAATTTTCATATTAACTTCAATCTAAGGTGAAAATATCTACAGCGGTGCTCAACTGTCAGAAGGTCTCTGCTTTCCAACTTCGTTGTTATAATAACATCCTAGGTCACACGTCGCGTTTTGTTGGATTACCAGTAAAACGTATTTTGACTGCACAACTTTCGGTAGTTTTTCTCGTGTCTGACAAAATGAAAACTATAAATACATTGTACATAGAGAAAACCAAAAGAAAGGCGTATATAAATATTTATTCTCTGTATGTTCATCTGATTAAATAAAAATTGTCTTACTCCATCGCCATTATGAGCACTCGATCAACTTTATGATAATCGTTCCAGATTACTAAGAGACGTTCTACCAAAAGATTTAATCGTGATATTTTGAAGATATTTTAAAATGTCTGGTTTATATTTTTACCATGATAATGAACAGTCTGCCAGTTTGTCTGCCTTTCACGCCTATCGTTTCTGATTGGCATCAAACAAAATTGGCATACGTCCTTAAGGACCGCGGGAATGTCATAAGACAGGTGATTTTCCTAAGGGCTACTGTGAGTGGGCGCATTTTGCCTATAGTTGAAATGGTGTCAATCAAACTTGGAGCCGTCCAATACATGCCAAATTCCAAGAGTGCTTATGGGTGTTTCCTATGATATTCTATTAATTTTTAGCAAATATGAAAGGCACATTTCGAAGTAAGATAATGGAGTTGGTGTTACGCTTGAACTTCCAATGTCACTCCCAAGGGCCCAATAAGCTCACTTTATCATTACATTGATTTCTATCCAACTTTTCAGGCACCTATAAGGAACTTATGGAAGGGCATCAAAAGATGAGGGTTTGGATACGTCCTCACCACAATATTACTCCTTATAGGCTCATGTGCTTTGAACAAGTAAATCAGTAAGTTAAATATATTTTCTCGACACATAAATATATGCTTGATTTAAGCAATGATTATCATTATGAAAAAGTAATAAATTTTGTATTTCAATATTACATAATTACATTTTACAACTATTTGTTTCTGAACATTACACATTAATTATGGGTTAATACTTTACAACGTTAAGTAGGCTTAACACATAGTAAATGTTCAATATGCAAATATTTGTTTCAAATTTTGTATTAAACCAACGTTTGTTTCTTCCAATATGATGAACATTCAGAGTGATTGCAAAATTACTTATTATATTGAAACAAGATGTATCTTTTAATCACGATGAAGCTGTGTTGGAACAGTAATCTGTGACGTGTTATTGGATTACTGCCACCTTTTAATCACGATGAATCTCTATATATATTTTCATTTTACAAGTACTTGCTTCTGAACAATGAAGAGTAGAAATACTAAACATTAGTTATGGATTAATGCTTTACAGTGTAGTGAGTGTCAAGTAGGCTTAACACATAGTAACTGTTTAGTATACCAACATTTATATTATATTTACATTAAACTGACTTTTCATTTCTCCAATATGGTGAAAATAATGTGTGGATTTAAGAGTATTTAATATTCGTAGTTATGGATTGGTGATTTCGTGAAGTTAAATCTACTGGAACCCCACCAGTCGTGTGCAATAAATTTATGTCTATTTTTAAATTTCTTAATATGGCGCAGTGATTATGTTAATATAGGCCTATTTAGCAATTAGAATTTATATAGGCCTTGACCTTTGCAGTTTAATCTAATTATCTACTCTGTTGTAATAGATACGGGTAGCACCATTCTCTCCCCTATTGCCAGCGTTGCGAATTTGTGAAAAAGGTTTAGATATCTAAGTGTTTAAAATTCATTTTTTAAAATACTATATTGGGCGTTTTCAAACGTCGTTTGCTCTTAGTTAAGACAATGTTAGTTGTAGAAAGGGAAGAAGTTATGTTAACGTAACGACTTCAGAAATTTGGGTTCAGCAAAAATTTGCCATTGAAAGCCTCTAAGTTAAGAGAAGTTAAAGCCACTTTAAATGGAAGTTATAGACCAAGTGTCATAATGTGGAGATACTGAAAATGTGAATTGAAGACTGATCACGGGTTTCGGATAAAACGAGCTAGCAACGTTTATAATGCAATATAAATACTGCATATCTTTTATTTAGAACCTTTTCAGGCTAAAGCGAATGTAGCGATATAAGTCACCAGGAAATAACGTAACTAAACCAGGAAGTGAATCCTGAAAAAGGAACCCCTTAAACACATCTACAACATTATAAAAAAAAGAAGGAAATAATAAGAAGTGAAATATTTAAAACATACAATGTAAAATTACACGTTAAACATAAGACAAAAATAGAGAAAAACCTCACCAAGTTAAATATTTAGGCATCTAATTACTTTTAACTTACTGTATTTTTTCTGTAAAATGGCAAACAGTGTAAATGACAAGAGCTTTTAATTAAATGTACAATTGTAACCAATGAGACTTATCCTGTATATCACATTTTAAAGTCATCAAAATATAACTGGCAAAAGTATTTGATTTCACAACTAACCGTTTGGTCTGTCTATAATTGGTTTAGAGATAGGCTGAATATTTATACGGAATGTGTTAGGTGATATCTATTATTCACTGAGAATGGCTTTAAAAGTGAATATTACTTGACGTAACGTTATTTTTCAAACAAAAATATAAGGAATAAATTAAACAATTGCTATATTTTTTTTTTCATTTGAAGAGGATGACATTTCGAACTGAATTCTTCGTCAGAGCGTACAACTTACAAGACGCATGCGCAATATTTTGAACATTGAGTGTGAAATTTCTCTGCAAAGTTACATCTTGTACATAAGTATTACTAGTAAAGAAAACATAAAACTTATTGAAATAAAATTGAAACATAATCTAGAAAAGATGAGAAAATATAGGAAAACAAAGTTTTTGGATTTTCCAGCGTAACAGTAATCTGTGTCGTGTTATTGGATCACTAATACACTTTTAGCCCTGGCATGGCCTAGCGCGTTAAGGCGTGCGCTTTGTAATCTGAGGGTCGCGGGTTCGCGCCCGAGTCGCGCCAAACATGCTCGCCCTCCCAGCCGTGGGGGCGTTATAATTTGACGGTCAATCCCACTATTCGTTGGTAAAAGAGTAGCCCAAGAGTTGGCGGTGGGTGGTGATGACTAGCTGCCTTCCCTCTAGTCTTACACTGCTAAATTAGGGACGGCTAGCACAGATAGCCCTCGAGTTGCTTTGTGCGAAATTCCAAAACAAAAAACAAATACACTTTTATCACGATGTAGCTGTGTTGTAATATTGATATATGACATGTTATTGGATTACTGTCACTTTTTATTCACGATGAAGCTGTGTTATGACAGTAATCTATGCCATGCTATTTGATTACTGCTACCTTCTGATCACGATTAAACTTTACTCTAACAGTAATGCATGTTATTCTTTACTAAAATATACTTCTCTGGTTCACTAACCTACGATGCAGCTACCAAAGCTAGTTCACAGATCTATGAGCAAACAAAAGAACACATTGATCTATTTGACCATCAAATAAACAAGAAGATGACAGATATTATACTAAACAATTACACAATATTTAATGAAGACCCTATCACTAAATATTTTTTCAAGGGTCCACAGATTATTTCTCACAGACATGACACAATCTAAAATAAACACTGGTGCACAGTAACCTTAAATAAAAACAAAATAATACTCCAGACACTCACATAGTTAAATGAAACAGGTATATCACCTGTCCATATAAAAAGCACTACATACACCTACGAGGAAAACACAGTTTCCAACATCAGACTGTCCTTTACATATATACTGAATATATCGTTTACTGTATAATTTGTAAAACCTACAGTAGTTTATACATTGCACAAACATGTCGCTGACTCGGTGATCGAGTGCGAGAACATCTAAACTATATTAAACTGGGAACCAAGATACACCTATAAGTCAACATTTCACCATCAACAGCCGTACAGATGAGGACTGTACTAATACACTTTTGTGTACATTAAACTGGGAACCAAGATACACCTATAAGTAAACATTTCACCATCAACAGCCGTACAGATGAGGACTGTACTAATACACTTTTGTGTACATTAAACTGGGAACCAAGTTACACCTATAAGTAAACATTTCACCATCAACAGCCGTACAGATGAGGACTGTACTAATACACTTTTGTGTACATTAAACTGGGAACCAAGATACACCTATAAGTAAACATTTCACCATCAACAGCCGTACAGATGAGGACTGTACTAATACACTTTTGTGTACATTAAACTGGGAACCAAGATACACCTATAAGTAAACATTTCACCATCAACAGCCGTACAGATGAGGACTGTACTAATACACTATTGTGTACATTAAACTGGGAACCAAGATACACCTATAAGTAAACATTTCACCATCAACAGCCGTACAGATGAGGACTGTACTAATACACTTTTGTGTATATTAAACTGGGAACCAAGATACACCTATAAGTAAACATTTCACCATCAACAGCCGTACAGATGAGAACTTTTCGATTATGGGACTTATTAATTCTCCAACAAAAGAAAACACTGGGTCACAGTTACAACAGGGCTCTGTGATAGGTCCTGTGCCGTTTGTGATTTATATTAATAATATTGGCTCTGAAATGACGAACAAAATCTTGAAGTTTGCAGATGACATTATATTTTTTGGTAACTAACTGTATCAAAGATACTGCAGATTTACATGAAGATTCAGATCATTTGATACCAATATGTGGCAGACGATGTGTAACTATCCAAAATCTAAGGTGATGCATGTAGGTTTTCACGACTCAAATTATTGTTACAATTTAAATGAAAATACGTTAAATACTGTAGATGAGGGAAAAGATGCTGTGATCTAGAAATTATTTAAGTAATCTAAACAGTGTACTGTAGATAGCAGTACGGTTAATAGGATTTTTGGGTAGAATCTATAGAAATATAGAATACAAGGCAAGGGATACTATTATTGTACTGTACAGATCACTTGTAAGGTCTTATTTAAAGTACTGTGTACAGTTTTGGCTCCCTCTTCAGGAAGGTTGGTTTGGTGCTTTATGGCGTAAAGCAACTAGGCTAGCTGCGCCCCTCAAGAAGGACATTAAATTGTTGGAAAATATTCAGAGAAGAGCCACTAGGATGACAGTTTGGATGACGAAATTATCCTGGAGAGAAGAAGGGTCAGAGGGGATTTACCCGAGGTGTTCAAGATTATTAAAGTATTAATAATATAAATCCATCAAACGTTTTTGTGTTTTAAGAGCGAAAATAATAGATCAAGGGGTCATAAATTTAATTTTAGCAGCGTAAGCATCGTTTTCAATTTAGATAGTATTTCAAACAGAACAGTTGGCTGTTGGTATGAACTACCTTCAAGGGTAGTGGAGGCACAAAATTTAACTGAGTTTAAGAAGATTGGATGGATACATGAGTAGTAAGGGATGGTTATAACTGAGAGCTGAAAGGTATGTCCTTGATGGGCTAATAAGCTTCTTTTTTTGTTTCTTTAAAATTTTAGGAAAATATGAAAGAGACCATCCTACACTCTGGAAATCCTAAAACAATCTAGTTTAAGTGAACGCTTTTCTTTCCTAATTTTTCTACATTTTGTTTAAATTTCATTTCAGTCTATTTTCTTAACTTCTAATATTTATGTATAAGATGTAACTTTGTAGATAAATTTCATGTTCAACATCCAAATTGTTACGCACACAATTTTTAAAATTTGCGCATGCGCTTTTTGTTGTTAGCTATACGAACTGATGAAAAGCCTAGTTCGAAACGTAATCCTCCTCAAATAAAACTAGAAAAAACACACACATACAATTGTTTAATCTTTTCTTTAATTTTGATAACGATTTTATCCACCAATGGGACGATCTAATTAATTTGAGTTATCTATCAGGGAAGCGCTACACTATGCAGCATTTTCTTGATATTAGGCCTATTTTATTACTCGATATAATGTAGCACTGTAATAACGTCAAGTTTGCTTTGCAAACAAATGTAATGCAAATATTATGTGAAATTCAATATATTTTATTTTTTAATATTGTGTGGTATAATCTTGGAATAAAACTTAATTTGAGTTTGCTAATATGATGCAAATTCTCATTTTCGCTTAATTAAACTTAATTTTATGACCTAGTGTGATTAGGCTCTTTTCGAAGTAAAAGTCTACTTTAAACTCATGAATTTGCTTTTTTTCTTCCATTGGAAATTCTTATAAAATATTTTTAAAATATAGAAGCAGTTGTCAAAGGAATGTTGTAGCTTTTTGCAAGTAATATCAATATTTTAGAATTAAAAACAAAGAGATTTTTTTTCTGAATTGGCTAGTTAAAGTCCTTTGAATACTTAAAATACATATGATTAACGTAATTTGATGACTATAGAGTAGGTGATTTACCTCTTTTGGAGAAAGAATGGATATAAAATCTTCATATATCAGTCTTGCTTTCTCTTCTACTACTTCAGGATTGGACTCCCTCTTCAGGTCTTCACAGGCCAACCAAAAGAGTATATTTTCTTCACTGTACTCACACTTTAAAAATTCCTTGAACAGTTTACGACCAGCTGCAACAAACAAACAAAACTACGATTTATTTATTATTTACTATTTCCGAATCTAAAACGACAACTTTAAAGGTAAGTTTAAACTATATTCATTAAACTTTAGTTGGATTTGTAACACCAGTTTTGAAAAACGTTGGTTTGATGGTCATACTTTTACATTTCTCCTACGTTACAATTATATCTAAACAGCAGATTATCGGTACCTTAACCTGTGATCTTTATATTGTTACTATATTTTAATCGATTCTTCCACAGACATAATAGTATGAGTTTAATTTTTGACAGTTTCATAGTTTAACATCGATACAACAGTATCTCTAACGCGTGAAAACAGTTTTATCTTAGAGCTGTGGTTCCCAACCTTTTTTATGCCCCGCAACCCTAAAAAAAATTTAATATGTTCTCGCACCCCTCACAGTAGTTATTTATTTAAGAATAAAGGTGAAGGTGGCCAAAATAAATGTTATCTCGCACCCCCTGGAACGCTTGCTATCTCGTACCCCTGGTTGGGAACCACTGTCTTAGAGACTACCATATCTTCAGTAAGCCTAAGCTGAATCTGCAGTGAGTTGGGTATTTAAGTTATGTCACCTTTCGATCACAATGAATCTGTATTGTAACAGTAATCTATGTGGTATTATTTGATTATTGTCACCTTTCGGCCACGATGAATCTGTGTTCTAACAGTAATTTATGTATATGTAAAAACGGCTGGTTTAGGTTGAGAAATTTTTATGTAGAGGAGCGAACAACGTTTCGACCTTCTTCGATCATCGTCAGGTTCACAAAGAAAGAAAGAGGTAACTGACAGACAGCTGACCACATGTTTGAAGGGGATTGTGTAGCTTAGTGTAGGAATGTAGAGGGCGTGCTTAGATGTTTGATTATTTTTATTAATATAGGTATAAAGGTATTCCTTTGTGTTGGTTTATTTTGGGCTTGTGTTGTTATATGTTTGTATTTTTATTTAGTATTTCGGTGTTTTCTATGGTTATGTTGTGTTTATTTGATTTGCAGTGTTCGAAATCGTGTGAAGGTGACGTTTTGTGTTCTTTGAATCTGGTTTCCATTTTTCTACTTGTTTCTCCAATACAGAAGTCGTGGCAGTTATTACATTGTATTTTATAAATAATGTTGGTATGGTGTTTGTCTGTGTAGTTTTTACATATTATAGACCTAAGTTTTGTGCCTGGTTTTTGAATACAAAGAAATATCTTTATACCTATATTAATAAATATAATCAAACATCTAAGTACGCCCTCTACATTTCTACACTCAGTTACACAATCCCCTTCAAACATGTGGTCAACTATCGGTCAGTTACCTCTTTCTTTCTTTGTGAACCTGACGATGACCGAAAAAGGTGGAAACGTTGTTTGCTTCTCTACGTAAAATATTTTCTCAACCCAAACGAGCCGTTTTTACATATATATTTCTCTACAAATGGGTTTTCTCGTCATCACTGATTAGTAATTTATGTGGTGTTATTTGATTATTGTCACCTTTTGGCCACGGTGAATCTGTGCTGTTTTAACAGTATCACGTGTTACTTTAAGATGATAATATTCAATAGTTTCTTGTTATAAAATAAGTATGAATCTACACAACGATGTATCTGAAGTATATGCTCCACTGGAAATGAAACCCAGCATGTTTACATTGTGGCTCCGTAAACGTACGGTTATACATTGAGAGTTAAAGTTTATATCAATCTCTGAAGTTGACAAACAGTACGAAGGTCACTTTACCGGTTAATAACCTTGTTGTTGTTAGTATATAATTCAGTGGATTAAAACATTACATAAAGTAAACTTGTAAAGCATAAAGAAACTTAAGTCTGTTGACCTTGATTCTCTGTATGAGAAAATACAATCAGAAATATTATTTTCCCTGTCGAACAAAATGTACACGACACAGCTTTAAACTTATGACGATAATTATTTATGCCTACATAACGGATGCTTGCTCACGTATAAAAATAAAATTCAGAGTTCGATACTCGCAATGACGCAGTGAAGATGATCCATTCTGTAGCTTCGTGTTAAGATATAAAAAGTAATTTTTTTTGGAAATGTAAGGACAACAGAATAAACTCATTTATTGGGTAATTAACAATATAAATATATCAGCAATTTATAAATAAGTGCATATATTCTACATAATTACTGATACTCTTAAACCTAGCTTAACTCTTAATAGTTATTCAAACATTCTGGTTAATATTATACCTAATCGAACACTTTGTCGTATTACAACATAGGTATATATATATATATATATGAGAAAATAATAAAAGCGTGATTCCTGTTTTTTCATTCTGTTAAGTCTGTCATCCTGTATGGACTGTTTCTACCTTGATTCATTTAATGCGTGGCTTTCCTTGGAATATAAGGGTTTTTGTGACGCGACAAGCGCAGAACTGTTGTATAGCTGTTTTTGTTGTTGTTGTTTTTTTCGGATTATAAAGTTGCTGTATGTTTTCCATGTTTTGGCTGCAATCTATTTGTGTACGTAAGAGAAAACATTGTTTATCATATGAAGGACAAAATATTCTCGATCATTAGTAGAATTGATAACAAAATAAATCAGTATGTTTTAAAGTTCAAGTGAACTAAATCCTTTGAAGAAAAGGTTCAGACCGTAGTAACTCTAGAACTTGTTTAACCTGTTGACTGCCACGTATTTCAGCTGCTACGGCAACTCCGAACCAAGTTCAAAATACAACTCTAATGCTTCTTCATTTTGTAACCTTTTTTCGTGACGCCATTTTGGATCGAAAGTGAAACAATTTGTAAATAGGTCAAATGCATGTATGATTCTGACATCTAGCGTTGAAATTAGGTATTACTGAAAACGAATTAACTCGTCCGTGGCACTGTGTTACCGATCGGCTTGGACGAGTTATCTCGTCTACGGCACTGAACAAGTTAATATTGTTGCTATAAGAAAGGCTTAACAACTTGCACGGCGTTATTTTGTTTAAATGATTTTATTATTGTTGGTGTTTTTGTAAATCTTATTTCGCTAAAAATTAGAGTTCCATGTCAGCAGTGGGTAGAACACTGTTTATTGTGGTGATATTTCATCAAAAGTGAATTTTTAAATTTTATTTCGGACTCGTAACTGGTGAAGAATTCACGTCATAATTTTGAAATTTTTTATTTCTCAGGCCCAACGAACCCGAAAGTCAAAATTTTAGGCACACAGTCAGTAGATATACATTCAAGAAAATTACAAAAGAATTACTATAATGCATAATTCCTGTTAATAATTATTTTTTTCTATTTTTGACAATTTTAACACGGAAGGTTATCTGCGTATAAAGTTGATATTAGAGAGTCAGACGACACTATTGTCTTGTGGAAGTTAACTGTCACTTTTATCAGACGCCCAAGGTTTTAAAATGTAGAACGGGTTGATGTCACAAAACACGAACCCTCGGACTCACAGTCAGGGAAATTTTATTCGGTTCGACATATTTCAAGCGCTTTTAAAAGTGCTTCAGTTCAAATTTTAAATTAGGTAAAAGTGCATGCGATTTACAAGTTATATAGGTCTTAACCAAACGTTCGAGTACTAGATAAGATAAAATAAAATGAAGTCAATCACTCACCTGAACACTTCATTAGTTTCTCGAAAGACTTTCCCCAACATCGGATTTCCTCTAAGGTCGGGCTACGAAGAGGAGTATTTTATTTACTGGAGAATAGCAACTTAAGTAAACAAATAATATACGGACCAGAGATTTAAAACAGTAGGAGTCTGTGTTAACAGTAACCATGAGAAAAACATCTATCTAATACTATGTGTTTAGCATGTAACAGCTCATTTAATTAGAACGTAGCTTTAAAGACTTGTAAATATAAAATGAAAAAGCTGACATTTTTTGAGACTTAGGAAGATATGTTTCTTGGTGTAACGACATGATAACAGAAAAACGTTTACGATAGACTTTAGTTTCAAACTTAATTTTTAAACAAATACTTTCGACGACGGTAAACTGTTTTTTTTTAATTCGTAAGTAAAAAAATAGGGGTTTCGAGGCTAGTTAAGTATTTAGTGAATTCCAGCAAATCTTCTTCACCATGCCACTACACCACGAATATATCATCAACATACCTAATCCATATTTCATACTTATGTTTCCATTCTATAACGCATCAGTTTCAAACCGATCCGTAAAAAGACCACACAACAAAGGAGATAATTGAGAATCCACATCTAGGCCTTCAGTTTGTTTACACATCTTATTATTAAATAGAAAATACAAGTTTTCAACACAAACCACACAACAAAGAAGATCTTCGAGACCCCACAGCTAGGCCTTCAGTTTGTTTACATATCTTATTATTAAATATAAAATACAAGTTTTCAACACAAACCACACAACAAAGAAGATGTTGGAGAACCCACAGCTAGGCCTTCAGTTTGTTTACATATCTTACTATTAAATAGAAAATACAAGTTTTCAACACAAACCACACAACAAAGAAGATGTTGGAGAACCCACAGCTAGGCCTTCAGTTTGTTTACATATCTTACTATTAAATAGAAAATACAAGTTTTCAACACAAACCACACAACATAGAAGATGTTGGAGAACCCATAGCTAGGCCTTCAGTTTGTTTACATATCTTATTATTAAATAGAAAACATAAGTTTTCAGCACAATTTTTTGTTTATCGTGTCTATAGTTTCAACGACTGGTCTCAAAACAGTTGATATTTGTATCAATAGGTACTTTCGTGAATAGTGATACAATATCAAAAGCTACAAGTATATCGTTACTATTTATATTCATTTTACACATTTGTTCAACAAATTCTAAACGTAAGTAATTTTATCATCCAGGGAAGAATATTCCTACGTTAAAGATTTAGCTACTTTGGAAAAGGATGAAATGTTTTATACTGTGGGCCTACAGGAAAATTCTTTAGGTAAAACATAAAACATTAAAATTATAAAACTATTTGGAATTACTAATCTTGTTTCTAGAGGAGCTAGGCTTATACAGTTAAGTTTTTATTTAACCAGTTCATGAAGTTTGTTAAAAAGGGTGGTTTTAATGTATATTATCGTTCGACATTCTTAGTGTAGCTTCCTTTCTTTTGTATAATTATTTGACCACCTTTATAAATTACAATATTCAGCCTGTTTATCGACTTCAAGACTTGACTTGAAAATCACTCATTAACTCCTTACATTCAGCTCTGATTGTTTTACTTATGTAGCACACAGTTGCTGTTTTTTACACTCGTTGCAATATGTAAAATAATTTTTTTTACAACTGCTGATTGGTTTAAATAAAAATTATAAGTGTATATTACAAAACGTTGTTCGTTTGTGGATATGAATATTTGTTTCAAATACATACACATGTTCCTTGAATTTTAACTTTTTAATATCTTTCCTGTGCTCAATTCCTTCAACATTTTGTACTTGGAATCTCTCTATGGAAAATTCCTACAGACATTTATTTGTCATATCCTATGGATCTCTTCCTTGGACAATTCCTTTTAACCTCTCATACTTTTATTACTCTCTGCATCTTGTCTCTGGGCAATTTCTTTCAACATTTCCTATTTATATTATCTCTTACTTGTTTACTCTAAACAATATCTCCAAATGTTTCGTATCCAGAATATTCCTCAATATCTTATCTGGATCATATATCGGTATTTGCTCTAAGGTATTCCATCTAATGTTTTTCAGCTAGAACAGCTCTAGGTGTTTTGATCTAGGACAAATTCCCACACAACCTGTTATTTGAACAATATTTTGTGGACGATTGTTTAGGATAGCTCTTTTTTAGAAATTTCCCTAATAACACCCCGTTGAATAAATGTTCTCAATACTCCTTGATTGAAGAACAATACAGAGTTTAGTACTCTTCCAAATAATACTATTAATGGCTCCCCTGAACAAATCTTTGTGATAATGTCTACCTACTAAACGTTCAAATAAACACAATATTACTTCTCTAACTCATCATATTTATGTTTCCCAGTATTAAATATTCCTGACACCTTATGTGTGAAAATTACCATATAAGATATAACGCTTCTAAATAATCCTTCTTTTCTCTTCTGAATATTCTTTTCTCAACATTTATAACTTACACTCTGTTCTATTTGCTCCTCAGCAAATTATTCTGACATCATGTTTACTGTCCATTTCTTTTACCATTCAATAGGTCATTTTGGGCTTACCATTACCCCTTGATGACAAAGATGGTCACAAGGGGCGAGCAGTAACTCTAGAGAAAATATTTCATGTTACAAAAGAGGAAAATCAAGTTGCTATTATTTTCTTTTAACGTCAAATTTTCATAAAGTTACATACAAGAAAAAACGAACAACTTACGGTGGTTCTCTGCTAAAATACTGGTCTAAAAGACTCATCTCTTGTGTCTTGTCTGCTGATGAGTCACGTCTCTTCGAAGCAATGCTGAAAATAAAAATAGACTATTAACCATAATTATACTGGTGTAAAACACACATATGTGGTATCTTGTCTACTGACAGGTCGTGTTTCTTCATTAGAAATTCTGAAAGTAAAAACACGCTATTAACTATATAATTATACTGGTCTAAAACACACATCTGTTGGATCTTGTCTACTGATATGTCAAGTTTCTTTAAAGTGATGTGATAATTAACAAAGTGTATGATTTGGACTAAAGGCTCTGTAGATCTACCTAAAAGGTAGTTTAGTAATTATGGTGGACTGTAAGGTCTTTTGTTCCACCTTAAGTCTAGTTTAGTAAACACAGTGAAGTTAAAAGAGCGCTGTGGACTATAACGTCTGTAGTTCTACTTCAAGATTAGTCTAATAATAAACCTGAACTATTTCTACCTGAAGGCTGTTAAGCAGATAATCTGGATTATAGTCTCTATTTATACAATGTTCAATCGGTAATCTGGACAATAATTTATATTTATACAATGTTCATTAGGTAATCTGGTCTATAATTTCTATTTGTATAATGTTCAATCGGTAATCTGGACTATAATTTCTATTTATACAATGTTAATTAGGTAATCTGGTCTATAATTTCTATTTATACAATGTTCATTAGGTAATTTGGTAATAATTTCTATTTGTATAATGTTCATTAGGTAACTTGGACTATAATTTATATTTGTACAATGTTCATTAGGTAATCTGGTCTATAATTTATATTTGTACAATGTTCATTAGGTAATCTGGACTATAATTTCTATTTATACAATGTTCATTAGGTAATTTGGTAATAATTTCTATTTGTATAATGTTCAATCGGTAATCTGGACTATAATTTCTATTTATACAATGATAATTAGGTAATCTGGTCTATAATTTCTATTTATACAATGTTCATTAGGTAATTTGGTAATAATTTCTATTTGTATAATGTTCATTAGGTAACCTGGACTATAATTTATATTTGTACAATGTTCATTAGGTAATCTGGACTATAATTTCTATTTATACAATGTTCATTAGGTAATTTGGTAATAATTTCTATTTGTATAATGTTCATAAGGTAACCTGGACTATAATTTATATTTGTACAATGTTCATTAGGTAATCTGGACTATAATTTATATTTGTACAATGTTCATTAGGTAATCTGGACTATAATTTATATTTGTACAATGTTCATTAGGTAATCTGGACTATAATTTCTATTTATACAATGTTCAATAGGTAATCTGTACAATGGTCTCTATTAATATGACGTTCAATAGATAATCTGGATTATTAAATGTGTATTTTTATTTATATAACGTTCAATAGGTAATCTGGACGATGGTCTTTATTTATAAAATTTTCAATAGGTATTTTGAATAATTAATTGTCAACTTGTACACAGTTCAGCATGCAATCTCAATTATAAATATCCCAGTTATGGCGTGTTCATTGAGTAACTCGTACAATAAAGTCTCTACTTATACACTATTCAACTGTAACCTGAACTGCCAAATTTTTAGTTGTACGCTACTAAATTGGTAACTTGAAATAAAAAGTCTAGTTATAGAATGTTCCGTAGGTTAAGTAACCAAACTATAAAAGCTCCAATTATACACTATTCAGTTGGTAACCTGAACTACAAAGTGCAGCTATAGAATATTCATTAAGTAATCTGGAACATAGAACATCCACTAACACACCGTTCATTAAGTAGTCTGAAATATAGAACATCTACTCACACACCGTTAAATAATCTGGAATATAGAACATCTACTTACACACCGTTCATTAAGTAATCTGGAGTATAGAACATCTACTTACACACCGTTCATTAAGTATTCTGGAGTATAGAACATCTACTTACACATCGTTCATTATGTAATCTGGAGTATAGAACATCTACTTACACATCGTTCATTAAGTAATCTGTAGTATAGAACATCTACTTACACACTGTTCATTAAGTAATCTGGAATATAGAATATCTACTTACACACCGTTCATTACGTAATCTGGAATATAGAACATCTACTTACACACCGTTCATTACGTAATCTGGAATATAGAACATCTACTAACACACCGTTCATTAAGTAGTCTGAAATATAGAACATCTACTTACACACCGTTAAATAATCTGGAATATAGAACATCTACTTACACACCATTCATTAACTAATCTGGAATATAGAACATCTACTAACACACCGTTCATTAAGTAATCTGGAGTATAGAACATCTACTTACACACCGTTAATTAAGTAATCTGGAGTTTAGAACATCTACTTACACACCGTTAAATAATCTGGAATATAGAACATCTACTTACACACCGTTCATTAAGTAATCTGGAGTATAGAACATCTACTTACACATCGTTCATTAAGTAATCTGGAGTATAGAACATCTACTTACACACCGTTCATTAAGTAGTCTGAAATATAGAACATCTACTTACACACCGTTAAATAATTTGGAATATAGAACATCTACTAACACACCGTTCATTAAGTAGTCTGAAATATAGAACATCTACTTACACACCGTTAAATAATCTGGAATATAGAACATCTACTTACACACCATTCATTAGGTAATCTGGAGTATAGAAAATCTACTTACACATCGTTCATTAAGTAATCTGGAGTATAGAACATCTACTAACACACCGTTCATTAAGTAATCTGGAGTATAGAACATCTACTAACACACCGTTCATTAAGTAATCTGGAGTATAGAACATCTACTTACACACCGTTCATTACGTAATCTGGAATATAGAACATCTACTTACACACCGTTCATTAAGTAATCTGGAATATAGAACATCTACTTACACACCGTTCATTAAGTAGTCTGAAATATAGAACATCCACTTACACACCGTTAAATAATCTGGGATATAGAACATCTACTTACACACCGTTCATTAAGTAATCTGGAGTATAGAACATCTACTTACACACCGTTCATTAAGTAATCTGGAGTATAGAACATCTACTTACACATCGTTCATTAAGTAATCTGGAGTATAGAACATCTACTTACACATCGTTCATTAAGTAATCTGGAGTATAGAACATCTACTTACACACCGTTCATTAAGTAATCTGGAGTATAGAACATCAACTTACACATCGTTCATTGAGTAATCTGGAGTATAGAACATCTACTTACACACCGTTCATTAAGTAATCTGGAACATAGAACATCTACTTACACACCGTTCATTAAGTAATCTGGAATATAGAACATTTACTTACACACCGTTCATTAAGTAATCTGGAGTATAGAACATTTACTTACCCACCATTCATTAAGTAATCTGGAGTATAGAACATCTACTAACACACCGTTCATTAAGTAGTCTGAAATATAGAACATCTACTTACACACCGTTCATTAAGTAATCTGGAGTACAGAACATCTACTTACACACCGTTAAATAATCAGGAATATAGAACATCTACTTACACACCGTTCATTACGTAATCTGGAATATAGAACATCTATTTACACACCGTTCACTAAGTAATCTGGAACATAGAACATTTACTTACACACCGTTCATTAAGTAATCTGGAATATAAAACATCTACTTACACACCGTTCATTAAGTAGTCTGAAATATAGAACATCGACTTACACACCGTTAAATAATCTGGAATATAGAACATCTACTTACACACCGTTCATTAAGTATTCTGGAGTATAGAACATCTACTTACACATCGTTCATTAAGTAATCTGTAGTATAGAACATCAACTTACACACCGTTCATTAAGTAATCTGGAATATAGAACATTTACTTACACACCGTTCATTACGTAATCTGGAATATAGAACATCTACATACACACCGTTCATTAAGTAATCTGGAATATAGAACATTTACTTACACACCGTTCATTAAGTAATCTGGAATATAAAACATCTACTTACACACCGTTCATTAAGTAGTCTGAAATATAGAACATCTACTTATACACAGTTAAATAATCTGGAATATAGAACATCTACTAACACACCGTTCATTAAGTAGTCTGGAGTATAGAACATGTTCTTTTTCAAAAGTAACTAACCACAATTCAATCGAAGTACAGGTAATACTCTGCCTATAGGAAGAAATTGGCAGCACGAAAGCTACGTGTTTACTAAATCATCTGTTCTTCAACAGCTGTCTTTCGAATCACCAACATTGTTTTGTTATTTCTATGTATGGATGATTTGGTCAAATCTGTAGTTGTATAAGTCAGTTTTTCTTTTGATATTCTCCGTCTTCAGGATTGGTTGTTAAATAAACCTCAAACTTCAGTATTTAATAGTGCATCATATTAAAGATTATTCAAGTCTTGGACTGCCATTTTAGGATTATCATTAAAGATATAAGAATCATACTTTTAAAATCCTGGACACACCATTTTAGGACTGTCGTTAAAGTGATAAAAATCAGAATAGTCAAGTCCCGGACTTGCCATTTTCGTAATATCGTTAAAGGTATAAAAATCAGTACAAGAAATTATAGACATGTCAGTTAATATTGTTGTTAAAGTTTGAAAAATAGGATATTTGCAATCCTCGACTTGTATAGCAATGTATATTGGTAGAGGTATTATTACTAATCAATAAATATTGGTTGAGGTGTTATTAGTAATCAATGAATGTCGGTGGAGGTGTTATTACTAATCAATGAATGTCGGTAGAGGTGTCTTTACCAATCAACGAATGTCGGTAGAGGTGTCATTTCTAGTCAATGAATGTTGGTAGAGGTGTTATTACTAATCAATGAATATTGGTGGATGTGTAATAACCAATCAATGAAAATTGGTTGAGGTGTTACAAGTAATCAATGAATGTTGGTGGAGGTGTTATAACTAATCAGTGAATGTTCGTGGAGGTGTTATAACTAATCAATGAATGTTGGTGGAAGTGTAATAACTAATCAATGAATATCGGTGGAGGTATAATAACCAATCAATGAAAATTGGTTGAGGTGTTACAAGTAATCAATGAATGTTGGTGGAGGTGTAATAAATAATCAAATAATATTGGTAGAGATACAATAAATAATCAAATAATATTGGTAGAGATGCAATAACTAATCAAACAATATTGGTAGAAGTGTTATAACCAATCAATGAATACTGGTAAAGGTGTTATAACCAATCAATGAATGTTGGTAGAGGTGTAATAACCAATCAATGAATACTGGTGGAGGTGTAAAACTAATCAATGAATGTTGGTGGAGGTGTTAATACTAATCAACGAATGTTGGTGGAGGTGTTATAACCAATCAATGAATGTTGGTGAAGGTGTTATAAGTAATCAATGAATGTTGGTTGAGGTGTTATAACTAATCAGTGAATGTTGGGTGGAGGTGTTATAATTAACCAATGAATGTTGATGGAGGTGTAATAACTAATCAATGAATGTTGGTGAAAGTTTTATAACTAATCAATGAATGTTGGTGGAAGTGTAATAATTAATCGCATAATATTGGTAGAGATGTAATAACTAATCAAACTATATTGGTAGAAGTGTTATAACTAGTCAATGAATGTTGATGGAGGTGTTATAACTAATCAATGAATGTTGGTGGAGGTGTAATAACCAATCATTGAATATTGGTGGAGGTGTTATAATTAATCAATGAATGTTGGTGGAGGGGTAATAACTAATCATTGAATGTTGGTGGAGGGGTAATAACTAATCATTGAATATTGGTGGAGGGGTAATAACTAATCATTGAATGTTGGTGGAGGTGTAATAACTAATCATTGAATGTTGGTGGAGTTATTATAACCAATCAATGAATATTGGTATAGGTATTATAACCAATCAATGAAAATTAGTTGAGGTGTAATAACTAATCAAACAATTTTGGTAGAAATGTAATAATTAATCAATGAATTTTGGTAGAGGTGTTATAAGTAATCAATGAATATTGGTGGAGGTGTTATAACTAATCAATGAATGTTGATTGGGGTGTAAAAACTAATCAAAGAATGTTGGTATAGGTGTGAAAACTAATCAATGAATGTTGGTGGAGGTGTAATAACTAATCTATGAATGTTGATGGAGGTGTAATAACTAATCTATGAATGTTGATGGAAGTGTAATAACTAATCAATGAATGTGGGAGGAGGTTTTATAACTAATCAATGAATGTTGGTGGAGGTGTAATAACTAATCAATGAATGTTGGTGGAGGCGTTATAACTAATCAATGAATGTTGGTGGAGGTGTAATAACTAATCAATGAATATTGGTGGAGGCGTAAGAACTAATCAATGAATGATGGTGGAGGGGTAATAACTAATCATTGAATGCTGGTGGAGGTGTAATAACTAATCAAGCAATATTGGTAGAAATGTAATAACTAATCAATGAATGTTGGTGGAGGTGCAATAATTAATCAATGAATATTGGTAGAGGTGTTATAATTAATCAATGAATATTGGTAGAGGTGTAATAACCAATCAATGAATATTGGTAGAAATGTAATAACCAATCAATGAATATTGGTAGAGGTGTAATAACCAATCAATGAATATTGGTAGAGGTTAATAACTAACACAAAATTTTATATGCAAATAATAACTAAAATTTCCTTTTACAGAAAGACCGTTACTCAGATAAATCCAATATTATTATAGACAAGGGCAGAACGTTGCAAAATTCGTACCAAGAAAACTAAACAGGTACATTTCTGACCACAAATATTTTTGACTGAACGTTAACTGTAAAGCTGTTATCGTGTCTTGTCATATTTTTCGTTAATGCTTTCATTAGCATTTTGAAACAAAACAAAGTGGAAATGAAATCTGAACCAGATTAATTATCAACTGCATAACAAGTAACAATTAAAACTACATAGTACTTAAGTGGAGTTGAAATCCAAACCTGACTGACTATCAACTAAGTAACCACCAACAATTAAAACTAATTAGTAATTAAGTAGAGTTGAAATTTAAGCCAGACTGATTACCAACTAAGTAACCAGCAACAATTTAAACTAATTAGTAGTTAAGTGGAGATGAAATCCAATCCAGATTGATTATCAACTAGATAACTAATAACAATTAAAACTAATTAGTAGATAAATAGAGTTGAAATCCAAAACAGAGTGATTATCAGCTAGATAACTAATAACAATTAAAACTACTTAGTTGTTGGTTATCTTGCTAATAATCAGTCTGGTTCGGGTTTCAACTCTATTCATCTACTAATTAGTTTTAATTATTACTTGTTATCAAGTTGATAATCAGTCTGGTTTGGATCAAGTTGATAATCAGTCTGGTTTGGATTTCAACTCTACTTGACTACTAGTTATCAAGTTGTTAATTATTTGAACTCAACTCTGACTACTAATTAGTTTTAATTGTTACTTGTTATCAAGTTGATAATCAGTCTGGTTTGGATTTCAACTCTACTTGACTACTAAGTAGTTTTAATTGTTGCTAGTTATCAAGTTGAGAATCAGTCTTGATTTCAACACTACTTAACTACCAAGTAGTTTTAATTATTACTAGTTATCTAGTAAAACAATGAGAGAAAAGAACTTCATTTATGAGGATGCATCTAGTAGCATTAAATACATGAATGAAAACGAGTACAAAAGAAAATGAAGAAGGAGGATTATGAGTAAAACTAGTGGGTGACAAAAATATTTACACCCTTCAAGAAATCTTGTAGACAGAAACCTACAATCTAAAAACTGTCTGGAAACGTTTTAAAATATTATTCACATAATAATAAGTTCTGCATTGCACATACAAAAAATAAAAGCCTGTCGTGCATTTCAAAATCGCAATTTCACATATGTTTATTTCGTTATGCACATTTGACATGTTACATTTTCCGGCATGGGTTAATGATATTGTGATCTCCCAATAGGGAATGCACGTATCTTTGCTCCCTCCAAGTTCTGACGTCTATGTTTACCCCAATTCATGTGACATTAAAGTAAAAATTTCACCACAAATTAGTGTAAACATTTATAAATTTTAAACCTACTTACCACGAACAACTGCAACAAAAGCACCAACTTAGACAGCACCTCCTGGTGTCTTTAACTCGAACCGTGCTGCGTATCAAGATACTCTCCGTTTCTTCCAGCGACTTCTTTTTAGTAGAAACCGCTTTATTGTTTCGAGTCCAGATGGACCTGTTACAACTACTGAGTCCTTCATGCAAATTGTTCTTATAATTTTCATTCCCATTGGTTGCTTTCAAGCTCATGCCCGGAGCGTCCGATTTATATAAGATTTCTACCTTTTTCCCCGGCATATCTGTTTTCTTAACACTACTAACATTATACGAATTCTGAGGAACAATAATTCTCGTGCGGCCGTCATGAATGAATACGGATCCTGTTTCCTGCATGTTGGGCTTATCTTGAGTAAAGGTCCCAACGTCGCCATTTTGTTGTTGAGGGATTGAGGTTAGCTCCTCGTCATTAGTGGTGCTCTTTGTTAACTCGGTAGACAATTTGTGTTTACACTTGATAGAAGTAGTCTCTACGATGTTACCGGAAGTTGTTGTTGTGCTCGATGAAGGTATAAGGGGTGATGGTCTGCTGGTTTGTTGTTGAGGGATTGAGGTTAGATCCTTGTCATTAGTGGTACTCTTTGTCAACTCGGTAGACAATTTGTCTTGGAATTTAATAGAAGTACTCTCTACTATGTTACCGAAAGTTGTTGTTGTGCTGGATGAAGGTATAGGGCATGATGATCTGCTGGTTTGTTGTTGAGGGATTGAGGTTAGCTCCTTGTCATTAGTGGTGCTCTTTGTCAACTCAGTAGATAATTTGTCTTGGAATTTAATAGAGGTAGTCTCTACTATGTTACCGAAAGTTGTTGTTGTGCTGGATGAAGGTATAGGGCATGATGATCTGCTGGTTTGTTGTTGAGGGATTGAGGTTAGCTCCTTGTCATTAGTGGTGCTCTTTGTCAACTCGGTAGACAATTTGTCTTGGAATTTAATAGAAGTTGTCTCTAATATGTTACCGGAAGTTGTTGTTGTGCTGGATGAAGGTATAGGGGATGATGATCTGCTGGTTTGTTGTTGAGGGATTGAGGTTAGTTCATTGTCATTAGTGGTGCTCTTTGTTAACTCGGTAGAAAATTTGTGTTTGCACTTGATAGAAGTGGTCTCTACGATGTTACCGGAAGTTGTTGTTGTGTTGGATGAAGGTATAGGTGGCAATAGTGTGCTGGTTTGTTGTTGAGGGATTGAGGTTAGCTCCTTGTCATTAATGGTGCTCTTTGTCAACTCGGTAGACAATTTGTCTTGGAATTTAATAGAAGTTGTCTCTAATATATTACCGGAAGTTGTTGTGCTGGATGAAGGTATAGGGCATGATGATCTGCTGGTTTGTTGTTGAGGGATTGAGGTTTGTTGTTGAGGGATTGAGGTTAGTTCCTTGTCATTAGTGGTGCTCTTTGTTAACTCAGTAGGAAATTTATCTTGGAATTTGATGGAAGTGGTCTGTACGACGTTACCGGAAGTTGTTGTTTTACTGGATGAAGATATAAAGGGCAATGGTGTACTAGTTTGTTGTTGAGGAATTGAGGTTAGTTCCTTGTCATTGGTGGTGCTCTTTGTTAACTCGGTAAATTTATCTTGAAATTTGATGGAAGTGGTCTCTTACCGGAAGTTGTTGTTTTACTGGATGTTAAAGGGCGGTGTACTAGTTGTTGTTGAGGAATGCTGTCATTGGTGGTGCTCTTTGTTATGAAGGATATGGTCTCTGCGATGTTAGGGGTTGTTGTTGTGCTGATGAAGTGTGGTGTGCTGTTTTTGATCTGGTCGTTTGGCATCTGCCGAAGAGATAAGATAATTACCAACTAGTTTCACAAAATACAAACAATAAATAAGTACCATCACATCTTAATAATACTGGATTTATTTACCAAATGACGTCACTTCTACAGTCACAGGAGATAAACATTTTATTTACTTTGATGAACTTTTATACTAACAATTTTAATTTTAGAAGAAGTACTGGTTAGAAGTACTGATTTGCGACACTAAATCAAAACATCTTGAAATTATTTATGATGGGACACATTTCAGTGTCGTCTACACTGCACAAAACGACGAGCATTTGAAAATATTTGTTAGTTTGTGTTATGTTGGTTCAGTTTTAAAACTCAGTCGTTGTTTCTACATTTTTACATTAGTTTAAAATATTAATAATCTAATTTATAGAAAATTATCACTTTTATTTTATTTAAAATATAGTGTTTTGGAATTTATTACATGTTTTCTATATGAAGGCACATGCTCAGGATTTTTACTAGCAGATGTAGCTATAGAAAACCGATTTGCAATTAATTATTGGTTACAGACAAGTTCAAGCCATTTGAAAGAATTAGTAATAGTTTAAAACCAATGTTTTTGTACCCATGTTAAATTCCACATCTTTCTTAGTAGTCTGCTCGAGCACATTGCAATACTGTATATCAAAAGCTAAAAAACTGGCCTCGCATGGCCAGGTGGTTGGAGCGCTCAACTCGTAATCTGAGGGTCGCAGGTTCGAATCCCTATCCCATCAAGACTTTTCAGCCGTGAAAGCGTTATAATGTGTCGTTCAATCCCACTATTATTTGGTAAAATAGAGGTCCAATAGTTGGCGGTGGGTGCTGATGACTAGCTGCCTTGCCTCTAGTCTTACATTGTTAAAGTAGGGACGCCTAGAGTACATAGCCATCGTGTAGCGTTGCGCAAAAAAAACGAAAACAAAAATTTTTGGCAGAATTTTTACAGAATTCAGTATTTGATTCCGCTGGTTAGTTTCAGTTAAAACTATTAGCATTCCATTGTGTCTTTTGTTTATTTTAAGAAACTTAACTCCCTAAAGCAGTCGTCAGCCTATTCCAACACAGAACTTCCGATCGACAATAATCTAAAACTCATCAATAGCTCTAACAGAAGTAAATAAAGTCAGCTTTGGATCAAAAAGTTATAATACCTTCAACTTTCACAAAACATTAGCGGCCACACTTACTGATGTTTAAAACGTTTATTACACACAGTAAGGTTATATCTATCCAAATATTAAGTACCAGATATACTGATGTAAAACGTTTATTACACACAGTAAGGTTATGTCTATCTAAATATTAAGTACCAGACTTACTGTCGTTTAAAACGTTTATTACACACGGTAAGGTTATGTCTATCTAAATATTAAGTACCAGACTTACTGACGTTTGAAATGTTTATTATGTCAGTTAGGTTATGTCTATCTAAACAATAACTGATAGACTCATTGACATTAAAGACACTTATGTACGTTGGCTTTATAAAGAAATAAAATATATAGTGAATTGTATTCAGAAACATGAAAATAACGAATGACAACTCATAACAAACGTTCAACAATGTATTTGACCAAACCAAAGATTCAGCACATATCAAAAAGTATATATTATACCAAACTAAACATTTAATAAACATACACCAATCTATATTATAACAAATCAAACATTTAGATCATATAAAATAATCTGTATTTTATCAAATTAAACATTAAGCTCATATGAAACAATCTTTATTTTCCAAACTAAACATTTAGTTCATATCAAAACATCTATATTATAACAAATCAAACATGTAATTAATATACACCTATCTATATTATAACAAATCAAACATTTAATTAATATACACCTATCTATATTATAACAAATCAAACATTTAGATCATATGAAATAATCTGTATTCTACCAAACTAAAAATTTATCTCATATGAAACAATCTATATTATATTAAATCAAACATTTAATTTATATGAAACAATCTCTATTTTCCAAACTAAACATTTAGTTCATATCAAAACATCTATATTATAACAAATCAAACATGTAATTAATATACACCTACCTATATTATAACAAATCAAATATTTAGTTAAAATACACCAATCTATATTATAAAAATCAAACATTTAGATTATATGAAACAATCTGTATTAAACCAAACTAAACATTTAGATCATATGAAACAATCTGTATTAAACCAAACTAAACATTTAGCTCATATGAAACAATCTATATTTTATCAAATTAAACATTTAGTTCATATAAAACAATCTGTAATATTTTGAACTAAACACTTGACTCATATCAAAAATTCTATATTATACCAAACTAAGCATTTAGGTAACATGAAACGATTTATATTATAACAAATCAATCACTTAGTTAACATACACCAATCTATATTATAACAAATCAAACATTTGGCTCATATGAAACAATCCCTATTATACCAAACCAAACATTTAGCTCATATGAAAACAACCAATATTATAACAAATCAAACTTTTAGTTCATATGAAACAATATATATTATAACAATTCAAACATTTAGTTCACATGAAACACTCGGTATTATACAAAACTAAACATTTAGTTAACATGAAAAAATCTATATTATAACAAATTAAACATTCAGATCATATAAAACAATTTCTATTATACCAAACTAAACATTAAGCTCATATGAAACAATCTATATTATACCAAAATAAACATTTAGTTAACATGTAACAATCTATATCATAACATATAAACACTTTCCCTTTAGTTTCTAGCTAAAAATACCATCTTTATGACCACTTTCTCTCAAGTTTCTAGCTAAAATATCTTTATCAACACTTTCTCTCTAATCTCTATTAACAAATATCATCTTTATCAACACTTTCCCTCTAGTTTTTGGTTAAAAATATCTCTATGAACCCTTTGCATCTAGTTTCTAATTACAAATATCATCTTTATCAAAACTTATCTATAGTTTCTAGCTAAAAATATCTTTAAAAACACTTTGTCGTTATCTTTTAGTTAAAAAATACTATCTTTATGAACACTTTGTCTCAAGTTTTTAATTAAAAATACCATCTTTATCAACACTTTCTCTCTAATTTCTAGCTACAAATATCTTTATCAACAGTTCCTCTCTAGATTCTAGCTAAAAATACCATCTTTATGAACACATTCTCTCCAGTTTCAAGCTAAAAATATCTTTATCAACACTTTCTTTCTTGTCTCTATTAACAAATATTATCTTTAGCAATGCTTTCCCTCTATTTTTTGGCTAAAATATCTTTTTTATGAACACTTTGTCTGTTGTATCCAGTGAAAAGTATCTTAATCAACACTTTCTCTCTAATTCCTAATTACAAATATTATCTTTATAAATACTTTGTCTCTATTTTCTACGTAGAAATATCATTTTCATCAACACTTTCTTTCTTGTTTCTAGAGACAAATATCTTTATGAACACTATGTCTGTAGTTTCTAGTTACAAATATCATCTTTATAAATACTTTGTCTCTAGTTTCTAATTAGAAAAATCATTTTCATCAACACTTTCTAGTTTCTAGAGACAAATATCTGTATGAACACTGTCTCTAGTTTCTAGCTGAAAATATCATTATTATGAACACTTTCTCTATGGTTTGTAGTTAAGAATATCATCTTTATGAATACTTTGTCTCTATGTTGTAGCTAAAAATATTATCTTTATCAACACTTTGTCTCTGGTTTCTAGTTACAAATATTATCTTTATCAACACTATGTCTCTGGTTTCTAATTACAAATATTATCTTTATTACCACTTTGTCTCTGGTTTCTAGTTACAAATATTATCTTTATTACCACTTTGTCTTTGGTTTCTAGTTACAAATATTATCTTTATCAACATTTTGTCTCTAGTTTCTAGCTAAAAGTTCCATCTTTATGAACACCTTCTCCCTGGTTTGTAGTTATAAATATCATCTTTGTGAACACTCTTTCTCTATTTTATACTAACAAATATTAACTTTATCAACACTTTTTCTCTTGTTTCTAGCTTAAAATACTTTTATCATCACTTTGTCTCTAGTTTCTATTGACAAATATCGTATTTATCAATACTTTCAGTGTTACTTGTTATTTGTACAAGTAAGGCAGTAAAAGCTTTTGGTGCCATCATATAGTGTTAGATGTTATATGTATAAGTAAGGCACCAAAAGTCTTAAATTCCATTACACAGTGTTAGATACTATTTATACAAGTAAGTCAGTGAAAATTTTAAATAACATTACGTAGTATTAGATGTTTATGTACAAGTAAGGCAATAAAAGTTTTAACTGACATTACACAGTGTTAGATGTTATTTGTGCAAGTAAGGCACTGAAAGCTTTAAACAACATCACACAATGTTAGATTTTATTTGTACAAGTAAGGCAATAAAAGTTTTAACTAACATTACACAGTGTTAGATGCTATTTGTAAAAAATAAAGTAGTAAATGTTTTAAATAACATTACACAGAGATAGATGTTATTTATAACAGTAAGGCAGTGAAAGCTTTAAATAGCATTAGACAGTGTTAAATGTTATTTGTACAAGTCAGCCAATAAAAGCTTCAAGAAAAATTACATAGAGTCTGAAGTTATTTGTACAAGACAGTGAAAGCTTGAAATAACATTACAACGTGTTCAATGTTTTTTCTACAAGTATGGCAGAAAAAACTTTAAGCAGCATTACACAGTGTTACATGTTATTTGTACAAGTAATACAGTGAAAGCTTAAAGTTATATTACACACTGATAGATGTTATTTGTAAAGGTAAGGCAGTGAAAGCTTTAAATAACATTACACAGGGTCAGATGTTATTTCTACAAGTAAGGCAGTATAAGCTTTAAATAATATTATACAGTGTTATATGTTATTTCAGCAAGAAAGGCAGTGAAATCTTGAAATATATAAAGCAGTAAAAGCTTCAAATAACTTTACATGATGTTAGATGTTATTTACACTACTAAGGCAGTAAAAGCTTTAAATAACATTCCATAGAGTTAGATCTTATTGGTATAAGTATGGCAGTAAAATCTTTAAATGACATTACACAGTGTTAAATGTTTCTGTATAAGTAAGTAAGGCAATAAAAGCTTTAACTAACATTACACAGTGCTATATGTTATTTGTACAAGTAACGCACTGAAAGCTTGAAATTAAATTACATAGCGTTAGCTGTTATTTGTACAATTGAGGCAGTACAAGCTTTAAATAACATTACACAGTGTTAGATCTTATTAGCACAAGTGAGAAAGTAAAAGCTTTAAATAACATTACACAGTGTTAGATGTTTCTTGTACAAGTAAGGCTATAAAAGCTTTAAGTAATATTACACAGTGTTAGATGTTTCTTGTACAAGTAAGGCTATAAAAGCTTTAAGTAATATTACACAGTGTTAGATGTTTCTTGTACAAGTAAGGCTATAAAAGCTTTAAGTAATATTACACAGTGTTATATGTTATTTGGACAAGTAATGCACTGAAAGCTTGAAATGAAATTACACAGTGTAAGCTGTTGTTTCTACAAGTAAGGCAGTAAAAGCTTTAACTAACATTATATAGACTTAGATGTTATTTGTAAAAGTAAGACAGTGAAAGCTTTAAATAACATTACATAATGTTAGATTTTATTAGTACAAGCAAGGCAGTGAAAGCTTTAAATAACATTACATAGTGTTAGATGATATTTTTACCAGTAAGGCAGTGAAAGCTTTAACAAACTTTACACAGTGTTAGATGTTATTAGTACATGTAAGACATTTAAAGCTTTACGTAACATTACATAGAGCTAGAATTCATCTGTACAAGTAAGAAAGTGATAGCTTTAAGTAACATTACACAGTGTTAGATGTTATTTGTACAAGTAAGGCATTTAAAGCTCGAAATAAGATTATACGGTGTTAAATGTTATTTGTACAAGTAAGTCGGTGAGAGCTTTAAATAACATTACATAGTGTCAGATATTATTTATACTAGTAAGGCAGTGAAACTTTAAATAACATTACACAATGTTTGATGTTATTTGTACAGGTAAGGCAGTGAAAGCTTGAAATAACATTACACAATGTTAGATGTTATTTGTACGAGTAAGGCAGTAAAAGCTTTAAGTAGCAGTGTTAGACGTTATTTGTATAAATAAAGCAGTGAAATATTTTAGTAATATTACATAGTGTAAAATTTTATTTATACCAGTAAAGAAATGAAAGACTTTAGAAGCATTACATAGTGTTAAATGTTATTTGTACAAGTAATACAGTAAAAGCTTTAAGTAATATTACACACTGATAAATGTTATTTGTACATATAAGACATTAAAACCGTTACGTGACATTACACAGAGACAGAATTTATTGGTACAAGTAAGACAGTAAAACCTTTACGTAACATTACATAGAGATAGAATTTATTTGTACAAGTAAGACAGTGAAAGCTTTATATAACATTAGGCAGTGTTAGATGTTATTTGTACAAGTAAGACAGTGAAAGCTTAAAATAACATTACACAGTGTTAGATGTTTTTTGTACAAGTAAGACAGTGAAAGCTTAAAATAACATTACACAGTGTTAGATGTTTTTTGTACATGTAAAGCAGTGAGAGCTTTAAGTAACATTAAATAGTGTTGGATGTTATTTGTGCATGTAAGGTCGTGAAAGCTTAAAATAATATTACACAGTGTGAGATGTTCTTTGTACAAGTAAGGCAGTCAAAGCTTTAAGTAACCCTAAATAGTGTTGGATGTTATTTGTACCAGTAAGGCAATAAAAGTTTCAACCAACATTACGTAGAGTTAGATGTTATCTGTACAAGTAAGTCAGTGAAAGCTTTTAATAACATTACATGGTGTTAGATGTTATTTGTAGCAGTATCGCGGTGAAAGCTTTAAATGGCATTACATAGTGACGTTAAATGGCATTACATTAGACGTTATTTGTACACGTAAGTCCGTAAAGCTTTAAGTAACATTGTTACACAGTGTTAGATGTTATTTGTACATGTAAGACATTAAAAGCTCTACGTAACATTACGTAGAATTAGAATTTATTTGTACGAGTAAGGCAGTTATAGCTCAAATAAGAGTACACGGTGTTAGAAGTTATTTGTACAAGTAAGGCAGTGAAAGCTTTAAATAACATTACATAGCGTTAGATGTTATTTGTACCAGAAACTCGGTGAAATCTTTAAATAACATTACATAGTGTTAGATGATATTTGTACCAGTAAGGCAGTGAAAGCTTTAACAAATATTACACAGTGTTAGATGTTATTTGTACATGTAAGACATTTAAAGCTTTACGTAACATTACAGTGTTAGATGTTATTTGTAGAAGTAAAGCATCAAAGCTTTAAATAACATTACCTAGTGTTAGATGTATTTGTACAAGTAAGGAAGTAAAAGCTTTAAATAACACTGTTAGAAGTTATTTGTACAAGTAAGGCAGTAAAGCTTTAAGTAACATTGCGCAGTGTTTGATGTTATTTGTACATGTAAGACATTAAAAGCTTTACGTAACATTACGTAGAGTTAGAATTTATTTGTACGAGTAAAGCAGTTAAAACTCCAAAATAAGATTACATGGTGTTAAATGTTATTTGTACAAGTAAGGCAGTAAAAGCTTTAAATAACATTCCATAGAGTTAGATCTTATTGGTATAAGTATGGCAGTAAAATCTTTAAATGACATTACACAGTGTTAAATGTTTCTGTATAAGTAAGTAAGGCAATAAAAGCTTTAACTAACATTACACAGTGCTATATGTTATTTGTACAAGTAACGCACTGAAAGCTTGAAATTAAATTACATAGCGTTAGCTGTTATTTGTACAATTGAGGCAGTACAAGCTTTAAATAACATTACACAGTGTTAGATCTTATTAGCACAAGTGAGAAAGTAAAAGCTTTAAATAACATTACACAGTGTTAGATGTTTCTTGTACAAGTAAGGCTATAAAAGCTTTAAGTAATATTACACAGTGTTAGATGTTTCTTGTACAAGTAAGGCTATAAAAGCTTTAAGTAATATTACACAGTGTTAGATGTTTCTTGTACAAGTAAGGCTATAAAAGCTTTAAGTAATATTACACAGTGTTATATGTTATTTGGACAAGTAATGCACTGAAAGCTTGAAATGAAATTACACAGTGTAAGCTGTTGTTTCTACAAGTAAGGCAGTAAAAGCTTTAACTAACATTATATAGACTAAGATGTTATTTGTAAAACTAAGACAGTGAAAGCTTTAAATAACATTACATAATGTTAGATTTTATTAGTACAAGCAAGGCAGTGAAAGCTTTAAATAACATTACATAGTGTTAGATGATATTTTTACCAGTAAGGCAGTGAAAGCTTTAACAAACTTTACACAGTGTTAGATGTTATTAGTACATGTAAGACATTTAAAGCTTTACGTAACATTACATAGAGCTAGAATTCATCTGTACAAGTAAGAAAGTGATAGCTTTAAGTAACATTACACAGTGTTAGATGTTATTTGTACAAGTAAGGCATTTAAAGCTCGAAATAAGATTATACGGTGTTAAATGTTATTTGTACAAGTAAGTCGGTGAGAGCTTTAAATAACATTACATAGTGTCAGATATTATTTATACTAGTAAGGCAGTGAAACTTTAAATAACATTACACAATGTTTGATGTTATTTGTACAGGTAAGGCAGTGAAAGCTTAAAATAACATTACACAATGTTAGATGTTATTTGTACGAGTAAGGCAGTAAAAGCTTTAAGTAGCAGTGTTAGACGTTATTTGTATAAATAAAGCAGTGAAATATTTTAGTAATATTACATAGTGTAAAATTTTATTTATACCAGTAAAGAAATGAAAGACTTTAGAAGCATTACATAGTGTTAAATGTTATTTGTACAAGTAATACAGTAAAAGCTTTAAGTAATATTACACACTGATAAATGTTATTTGTACATATAAGACATTAAAACCGTTACGTGACATTACACAGAGACAGAATTTATTGGTACAAGTAAGACAGTAAAACCTTTACGTAACATTACATAGAGATAGAATTTATTTGTACAAGTAAGACAGTGAAAGCTTTATATAACATTAGGCAGTGTTAGATGTTATTTGTACAAGTAAGACAGTGAAAGCTTAAAATAACATTACACAGTGTTAGATGTTTTTTGTACAAGTAAGACAGTGAAAGCTTAAAATAACATTACACAGTGTTAGATGTTTTTTGTACATGTAAAGCAGTGAGAGCTTTAAGTAACATTAAATAGTGTTGGATGTTATTTGTGCATGTAAGGTCGTGAAAGCTTAAAATAATATTACACAGTGTGAGATGTTCTTTGTACAAGTAAGGCAGTCAAAGCTTTAAGTAACCCTAAATAGTGTTGGATGTTATTTGTACCAGTAAGGCAATAAAAGTTTCAACCAACATTACGTAGAGTTAGATGTTATCTGTACAAGTAAGTCAGTGAAAGCTTTTAATAACATTACATGGTGTTAGATGTTATTTGTAGCAGTATCGCGGTGAAAGCTTTAAATGGCATTACATAGTGACGTTAAATGGCATTACATTAGACGTTATTTGTACACGTAAGTCCGTAAAAGCTTTAAGTAACATTGTTACACAGTGTTAGATGTTATTTGTACATGTAAGACATTAAAAGCTCTACGTAACATTACGTAGAATTAGAATTTATTTGTACGAGTAAGGCAGTTATAGCTCCAAATAAGAGTACACGGTGTTAGAAGTTATTTGTACAAGTAAGGCAGTGAAAGCTTTAAATAACATTACATAGCGTTAGATGTTATTTGTACCAGAAACTCGGTGAAATCTTTAAATAACATTACATAGTGTTAGATGATATTTGTACCAGTAAGGCAGTGAAAGCTTTAACAAATATTACACAGTGTTAGATGTTATTTGTACATGTAAGACATTTAAAGCTTTACGTAACATTACAGTGTTAGATGTTATTTGTAGAAGTAAAGCATCAAAGCTTTAAATAACATTACCTAGTGTTAGATGTATTTGTACAAGTAAGGAAGTAAAAGCTTTAAATAACACTGTTAGAAGTTATTTGTACAAGTAAGGCAGTAAAGCTTTAAGTAACATTGCGCAGTGTTAGATGTTATTTGTACATGTAAGACATTAAAAGCTTTACGTAACATTACGTAGAGTTAGAATTTATTTGTACGAGTAAAGCAGTTAAAA